>NW_004797374.1:397180-419887 GCF_000002075.1 Aplysia californica
AGGGGGGGGGGGTTCTGCTCTGGTCACGTTTTCATAATTCATCTGATACAATCAAATAGACATGAAGCAGTTGTTAAGGATCCATTAAAAAACTGTCCATTGTAATACTCTGTAGCCGATTGGCAAGGTTGTATAGTAGATCCAACTAGAAGATACGACAGAAGTCGAGAAAATGAGATGTTAGAGAAACATGTTTTCAACTATCAAATACGGGCGTATTTCGAAAATTATCGTTATTATGGTCAGTTCTAGAAGGTTGTCTTCTTTTTAATATTCTTGAACATTAACCAAATCAGAATTTGAGAAGTTGTCTAATTGGTAAGGTAGGGGAAAGACTAAAAGTGAAAGATGATCGTATCGAAATTAGTTGTTATTTCGTTAGCCCGTTTATTCCTTGAGCCGCCTTCGACCGACGTCTTGTGTTACATGAGGTTTTGTTTCGCTTTTCTTTGCATGTTTGAGATGGACTCTACTTCTCCTCATTCAGTGGCGTCGCGTGGGTGGTAAAGAGGGTGGGGCTTGCCGTGAACAAACCTTGAGATTGCTCAGATTATGAAGGATGAATCATTATAATGACAGAAGAGATAGTGAAATACGCATGCTTAAAAAGACAACATGAAATTTTAGATAGATTCGAAAGTGTCATTTTCTTGTAAGTTGGCAATACACGTTTGAAACTCGGAAAATGGACTCAGCTAAGTGTCTTTGCACATGTACATGCACATAGTTTGTATCCTTTGGGTTTTTGTTTGTTTGTTTGTTTGTTTGTTTGATTGTAACTTATTTTGGGAGGGGGAGGTTTGGGGGTTGTTGTTGTTATTGCTGTTGTTGTTGTTATTATTATTGTTGTTGTTTTGTTTGTTTGTTGTTTTGTTGTTTTGTTTGTTTTTTATTTATTTGGGGGAGGGGGTGTGTAGAGAAAATTTGCTGATGAAATTTTTGGTTGAAATGTGTATCTTTCACGACGAATCATTCCTACAATTCTGCTAGTTAGTGTGGTCCCAACCTCACAGTGAGCCTATCTTCACATGATAAAGAACGAAAGCGAGTTTCCATTAAGGATTCTATTCGATCCATTTCTGCAATGAAGGAAAAATGATTCCGATTTAAAACACCTCAACTCACTGATACAACACAGAGGTGCTTGCTTCATTGTTTGCCAGATCTCTATACACATAACAGTCACACAGAACACAGTGAGCACAGGTGTACACGGGCATCACTGACTGTTAACACGCTTAAAATTTCATTCAAGAGTAAATAATCTAAGCTTAGTGACACCATACCATCCCAGTAATACTGCTTATTTTTAAACACACACACACACACACACACACACACACGCACACACATACACACACACACACACACATACACACACACACACAGAAAGCCGCAGGAAAAATGTTGAGGGGGCGGGGGTGTGCTCTGTCTATGCTTTGGCCTGTAATAGCGAACGTGTGAAATGAGTCAAGAGTCATCAAGCCATGCATAGGCACGTCGCACAGCGCAGCATCAGCCCCCGAGCCTAATAAAAACCACCAGTGTCTTGGTCTCGGCCTTAACCCATGCAAGGTCAATACTCCATTTATTATAGGTCCTATTCAGTCTATGATGGGAACTTAAATGCCACAGCTAAAGGAACAAGACAAATCGATGAAATTTCATTCTCCTCTTCAGAAGGGGTGCCTGATTGTGTGGCGTTATAATCGTGACAAAATTGTAATACTCAAATCAACCAGATCACTTTTCGAGTTATCAGGCCTCAGAAGCTTACTTTGAAGGTTCGTGAGGTGACGCTTTTTATCGAAATAATATTCTGCTTGCGCAACCAGCAAGTTGCGTACGCAACTTTTGGCCGTAGCGCAACTTTTGCGCATCTTTTGCCATTTTAGTGAATTCGCAAATTGTAGGCAATTTTCTGCAAAAGTTGGAAAAATAATAATTCAATTTCGGTAAAAATAACCAAAATTGTCTTCCACAACTAAAAATAAATAAATAACGACGCGAAGGCGTCAATTCGTACCTAAAATTAGATCTACCACGTCCTTTGCACTACGGGGTGCCCAGTGCCCGTTGTGGATGAGATCGGGTTGGGATGATCGCCCGACTCGTTGCCTGAAAACAACGCGTTTGTTTTTGAGTCAATGAGTCGGGCGCGATCGATTTGTGCCACGATAGCCACTTTGCGCCTTCAGTCTGTCGAGCAAACCGACCCGTCCCGACCTGACCAGGACCTCCCCAAAATAGTCCTGTTTGGACTGAATCATCTTCTACTTCTTGATCTAGCTAAATCTAGACTCTAGATTTAGATCTATAAAGTAAACTCAATCGTAAACACGATCGTCTGATTACTTCCCTTGCTTGGTTCCGTAGAACCAGGTAGATAGATCTAATACAAAAATTTGTGAAAGACTAAATCTTAGGCCAGAAGGGTAGATCTAGACATGGATCGATTCATCCAGAGAACCCTTAGGGGACGTTCAAATATAATCTTACGCCTGGAAAAGGCCTAAAAGGGGAGGGGGGTGTCTTGATTCCTGTAAAAAAAAAGTAAGAGGGGGGGTGAGGGGGGGGGGTCTTGAACCAATGTAATTTTCACTTTTGTAAGGTGAAAAAATAACAAGGAAAATAATTTATGACAACATAATTTTTAAAGACAAAACATGGCATAAAAAAGAGTAAACTCTGCTATTCACTTAGAAGTTTTTCCGGAAAAGTTCCGCTTATACCATATTTAATTATTACATGTATGTCACACGTATGATTTTAACACAGATTTGCACAATTTAAATGGCATGTTATTATAAGCGAATAAATATAAATATTACGGGATGGGGGGGGGGATGTAAGAAAAGTGTAAAAGGGAAGGGGTGGGGTGCAAAAATCCCCAAAAAGGTGTAAGATTATATTTGAAACTGTTTTGGTACACAATACAACCTCCATGCAGTTTTTTTTTACCTACGGTAAAGATTCACATTTAGCTTTTGATTTTGATCTAACAAAACTCACGTTGGTTACTTTGATTGCAATGAGCATACCAACAATGTATTCCAATATTCCATGACATTTTTAGCTCTGTACACGTCGTGCAACTTTTCTTGCAACTTTTTGCAATATATATTATATAACATGACCCTGAGGTACAACGTTCATGCAAAAATGAGCAATTACGTTTGACATACGGTGTTATTAATTGGGAATAACCAAGAAGAGATAAAGAGTTTTAAAAAACAGCCCAAGTAACATCAGATGATGGCAATGAAAATGATCCTGAAAAGGGACTTTGAGTGAAGAGAAGCCTTTTGAAACAAAATAACTTCCATTCAGATGAGAGAAAAAGTAAGACAGACAGAAAGAAATGACAGAAGGAAAGGAAAGAAGTTGGACCTACTATTTGTTTGTTTGTTTGTTTGAGTAGGTGTTTTACGGCACTCTCGATTCAGTTTTGTTCATAGGACCTACTTCTAGGGGCGCTCTCCAATCACTCATGATAAAAAGAGGAATGAACATGAATACCCAGCCAATAATACAAACAAATAACTAGTAAGATAAATTCAACACAGTAAATTTATTAAACATGTTTTTCTGCTGCCCGCACAAAAGGAGCTCTTTGCACAGTTCTGAAAAGTCCAAAAAGACAGGTAAACTGACATACCTAGTACATAATATCAATGACAGTTCAGACAACCTTTTTACACCTTCAATCATGCCGCTGTCACTGAAACTTCTCCCTCAGACAAACTAAAAAGTGTTCTGAGGGGTCAACAATAAGCGGTCAGATGTAAGTCATTATATGAGGCCTAAGAGTCAACAACGAGAGGTCGGAGTTATTCAAGACATGAATAATTAATAAAGGGTCAACAACATGGGGTCGAACAAACGGTAAATTTCTAAAAGGTCACCAAGCAGGGTCGGACTGAAGTCAGGACAACGAAGGATCGGACTTAAGTTAAATTTATGAATGGTCAATAACAAAGCATCGAGGCTAAGTCAAGACATGAGTATTGAGGGTCAACAACGTGGGGTCGGACTAAAGGAAAAGTTTTAAATGGTAAACCAAGAGGGATTGGAGCTAAGTCAAGACATGAGTCCTGAGGGTCAACAACGGGGGGTTGGACTAAAGGTAAATTTATAAACAGTCAACAACGAGGGATAGAGGCTAAGTCAAGACATGAGTCTTCCTGAGGGTCAACAACATGGGGTCGGACTAAAGGCAGAGTTATAAATCATCAATAACGAGGGGTAGGGGTTAAGTCAAGACATAAATCTTGACGGTCAACAACATGGGGTCGGACTAAAGGAAAAGTTTTAAATTATCAATAACGAGGGGTAGGGGTTAAGTTAAGACATGAATCTTGAGGGTCAATAACGTGGGGTCGGACTAAAGGAAAAGTTTTAAATTATCAATAACGAGGGGTAGGGGTTAAGTTAAGACATGAATCTTGAGGGTCAATAACATGGGGTGGACTAAAGGAAAAATTCTAAAGGGTCACCCAGAGGGGGCAGACCAAAGTCAAGACATGGGTCCTGAGGGTCAACAACATGGGGTCGGACTAACAGAAAAAATTATAAATGGTCAACAACGAGGGGTCAGAGCTTAGTCAATAGGGTCAACAACATGGGGTTGGATTGAAGGTCAAATTCTATAGTGTCACCAAGAGGGGACGGATCAAAGTCAAGACATGTGTTCTGATGGTCAACAACGAGAAAAAGGATAACAGGCACAGTTATATAAACGGTCAATAACGAGGGGTAGGGGTTAAGTCAAGAAATGAACCTTGAGGATCAACAACGTGGGGTCGGACTAAAGGCAAAGTTTTAAATTATCAATAACGAGGGGTAGGGGTTAGGTCAAGAAATGAACCTTGAGGGTCAACAGCAAGGGGTCGAACTATAGGCAAAGTAATAGTATGGTTAACAATGATGGGTTGGAGCTTATTCAAGGCATGAGTCTTGAGGGTCAACAACGTGGGGTGGGATTGAAGGTCAAGTTCTAAAGGGTCACCAAGAGGGGACAGATTGAAGTCAAGACATGAGTTCTGAGGGTCAACAACGTGGGGTCGGACAAAAGGCAAAGTTATAAGCGGTCAATAACGAGGAATTGAGGTTAAGTCAAGACATGAATCTTGAAGGTCAACAACGTGGGGTCGGACTAAATGTAAAGTTCGAAAGGGTCACCAGGAGGGGGAGGACTGAAGTCAAAACATGTGAGGCCTGAGGGTCAACAACGTGGGGTCAGAATAATAATAATAACAACAATGCTGATCATTTCTATAGCACCCACTCCCGTGTGAACACAGCTTTAGGCGCTTTACATGTACAAACTATTTTCCCACTCGCATACGTGCGCACGCACCCACACACACACACATACACACACACACACACACATACACACACACACACACACACAATCACGCACACATTACACGCACACACATCTACTTGCTTATCACACATTACAAAGTGAGCACATACAAATACATAATAAAATAATATACACTATGCAATTTGCAAAATACATAAATGGATACATAGTCATTTACATAAACATTGTTCTGAACATGAATCTACTGACATAATGATTTCATTAAATGTGTCTTTAAAGATATTTTAAATTTAGACTCAGATGCGGTATGTCTCAAGGATTGGGGGAAGAGAGTTCCAAACTGATGGAGCAAGGAAGGCAAACGACCTGTCAGCATATTTTTTTTAACTCCCTTTCTGGGACTCTTAAAAGATACTGATCGCCTGATCTTAGTGATCTAGAGTTTGGAGCATAAATTTGGAGGAGATCACTGATATATGAGGGAGCTTTATTATTGACACATTTATGATATAATGTAATTTTATATGCTATTCTAGCTGACAAAGGGAGCCAATGCAACGTTCTTAACATGGGGAGTAAAGTGATTCCTCTTCTTTTTCTTTAGTACTAGCCTTGCAGCTTGATTTTGAAAATGTAACTTGTGAAGAGTGGTATTTGGTATGTTAGTTAATAAAGCACTGCAATGATCGAAGCGTGAAAAAGATGACACGAGCGTTTTCAATGAGCCTTCATTCAAAAACAGATATATGACAAAAGAAAAAGTTTTAAGTGATCAACAACGATGGTTTGGAGCTAAGTCAAGACATGAGTCCTGAAGGTTAACAACGTGGGGTCGGACCAAAGGCAAAGTTCTAAATAATCAACAATAAGGGGGTGGAACTAAGTTAATAAGTCCTACTAAAGGGTCACCAAGAGGGGTTGGAGCCAAGTCAAGGGATGTGGGGTCAAAGTAAAGCTCTAACAGATTAACAAGAAGGGATCAGAATAAAGTTCCAAAGCTTTTACAAAGAGGGGCTGGAGTAAATCTCCAACAAAAACATGAAGACCTGAGTATATACACATTGGCTGTTGCAGCATTTTCTTACAGTAAACAAGCTTTTCATTGTGTTTAAAAAAATATTTTTTAGCGCTATACTATAAAGGCTTTCAATTTTGTTGAATCAGTGGACTTCACTTTTCACAACTCCAAAGTTCAAGTTAAAAAAATACTGGTGGTATCAGAACGTCTATCACAGAAGGTCAAAGGCCAAACTAACAGCTTGCAGCGCTTGTTTATTTGTTTTTGATCAAGTCATGATTGACTGAGTAGGTGTTTTACGGCACTATCGACCCAATTTGATCAAGTCAGTTAACACTAACAGCACCAACAAAGTGCAAGAAATATTACAGAATAAAAAATCTACTCCAACAACTTCACACTCAAACTCAAAATCAGCAGAAAGCTCTACCCACACCACTCTACCCCTGCAACCCCCCCCCCCCCCAAACAAAAACCTACACTGCCCCCTCAACTACCTCCCGCCATGGCCATGGCAATACCTACAAAATCCTACTCTGAACCTAGCCTATTCACCTAGCTCCCTATCAACCTATCTGCCTATCTCTTCAGCCCCACTGCGTCACTTTAAGCCTGAGTGTGATATACGGAAATCGTAGCAACAGAGCACTGTGAGACCTGTTTGACCAGAAAAGTGGCTACACCTTCTGTTGTCACCAAAGTTTGCACTGAAAACATTCTATATCAGTGACATTATTTCTAAGTAGCTTCATTACAAAATCTCCATCTGGACATCACACAAGGAATATTGTTTTCTTAAGTCTTTGCTGGTTTTTACAGCACTATCAACACAATTTATTGTACGGTGAGCTGGCCTCCGCAAAGTAAGTGCAAGGGCACCCCCATCTTCGCTTCAAAGATGTGTGCAAGCGAGATATGAAATCGCTTGATATGGGCTCTTAGGTGAGAGACACTGGGAGCTGGTCTCATCAGGGGTGAAGCCCGACTGCGACAGGCAGCTGAGGACAAACGTCATCACCGAAAGAACAGCCAGAGGCTACCAATGCAGGAAGACACCACTCACAAGTGCAGCCACGGCTACAGGGACTGCAATTCTGTGTGGACCTGTTCAGCCACAGCAAGTGCTGCTCTCGAACCTGAAATCTCCTACGGCGCAGATCCATAGTATCCTGAGACTGAAGGATGCCATGCCGTCAACACAATTTCACATGAGAGAAATAAAACAGCCAACTGTTAAAGTAGTCCATGGTAGTCATCTGGAGGAATTGACATGCCTATTCAAGAGAGCTGCATGTTGAAAGGATTCTTGATGCCTGGCAATTGTCTGTTAGTTCTTGAATGACTAATTGAAGAAAATTTGTTTCACGGTGCTATTGGCACAATTTGATCATGTTAGCACTGTACTCATTTGGCTGGATGTCATGTGCAGAGCGGGGATGTTACAATCCAGTGTGAGTGGAAGGTCCTTCCTGTCAGGGCATGGTATCTGCTTCTTTGATAACTGTTAACTGTTGGCTTGGCATCTTTCTAAGAAAAATATATAAGGTAGAGTGAGTTACTAATTTTGAATAAAGACAATGTACATAGCTGCAATAATGGTCACTTAGTGCACACAGGAGAAATAAAGTTACGGAGAAAAAGAAAAAAAAGGAATGACCCTACAAAGGCATTCTACACCCAACAGCTATAAGAAATAGTAGTAGTTTTTGATGGTGTATATTTTAACGAGGCAATTTTTTCATGTATTGTAAGTGCCAACTACAGAGTTTCCTAAAAATCTGCATTTCATAGCACACACGGGCAGACATTTTTAAAGATCTGTCATACATATGTTTTAAAACTTTTCGTTAATTTTTTTCTTAAGAACTTACATCAGAATAGTTTGTTAATTCTTCAAAGTAGAAAAAGGGTCGCTATAAAATTGTTTACTACCGGTTTAAAAAGACAGACATTTATAAAAATCTGTCAGTATATGTTTTATCATTTACCCTTTCCCCCTTTTAACTTTAAATCAGAAAAGCCGATTGGTATTTTTCTCATTTTACTTCAATAATAAATAAACAAGTAGTGTTCCAAGACATATTTCCTAGACAAATACCTCCTGTAGATGCTCCTGTCTGTGGGTGCTCCTCCCGCTAGTCCTCCTGTCCTATGATGGTCCTGGGGATGAAGACGTGTCAATTAGTAATATCCTCTTGATTCTATACAATTATTGTAACTGTTTCAGAAAATAAAAAGAGTCACGTTTTAATATTTTTTACTACTAGTTTCCGAATGGCACCATGCAGAAGCGTTAACGCTCAGATGCTACTGGATCGCTAACTACTACTAGTTTAAAATACCAGAAGGACATTTATAAAAATCTGTCAGAATATACGTTTTATTATTTTTCCTTTTCACATAAGTGCAAACTTTCACCCTGAAATTTAAAAAAATGGAACTTTTTTTTCAAATATTACCTTAATAATTAATAAAAGATTTTCCAAAACATATTTCCCAGACAAATACCTCTTGTAGATGCTCCTCCGGCTGGTCCTCCTGTCTGCGGCTGGTCCTAGTGATGAAGACGTCAATTAATAAAATCGTCTTACATCTATGAGCTACAGTTTTGTATTTTTGATTCAGAAAATAAAGACTCGATATAATATTATCTACTACCAGTTTAAAGGACATAAGGACATTGATAAAAACCTGTCAGTAAATACATTTTATTATTTTCTCTTTTCACCTAAATGCCATTTTTTTTTTTAACCAACAAACTTTCACCACAATTTTTTTTTTAAAGCCACAAATTTTATTTTTCTAATTTTATTTTAACAATTAACAAATAATTTTCCAAGACAAATTTCCTAAACAAATACCTCCTGTAGATGTTCCTGTCTGTGGCTGTGGGTGCTCCTCCGGCTGGTCCTCCTGTCCGCGGCTGGTCCTGGTGATGAAGACGAGTCAATTAATACAATCGCATTGCAACTAGGCCTATACAGTTTGTAATTTTGCTTGAGAAAATAAAAACAGTCGCTATATTTTCTACTACAGGGTTTAAAGGCCAGAATAACAGTTATAAAAACCTGTCAGTATACCGGCATACGTTTTATTATATTACCTTTTCACATAAATATTTTTTTTTAACTTTCACTTTGCAACTGAAAAAAAAGCTAAACCAGCAATTTTCTAATTTTACTTCAACAATTAATAAATAATGTTCCAATACATATTTCCCAGACAAATACCTCCTGTAGATGCTCCTGTCTGTGGGTGCTCCTCTGGCTGGTCCTCCTGTCCGTGGCTGGTCCTGGTGATGAAGACGAGTCAACTAATACAATTGTCTTACGCCTATACAGTTTACATTTTTGTTTCAAAATATAAAAAGAGCGGTTATAATATTGTTTGGTTTTTTTTTTTGTAAAGTGTTTTACGGCGCTCGCAACTGCATAGGTCATATGAGCGCGCGGGAGACACCTAATATTTTCAGTTGGTAGGAAATTTTGAATTTTGCCCGGGTGGCGGCCGAAGCCTACTCTTATCGATTTTAGACCACCAAGGGATCTTTAACGTGCGCAACTTGCACACGGGCCCTCCGGGATTTTTCGCCCATGTCCGAGAAGGCTAGGTGCAGATCTTTCCTACCAGAAGATCATGGGTGTGGCAGAAAGACAGCTGTAAGGAGTCAAGGAGTAGCAGTAGAAAGGCTGCAGAAAGAGTCAGGAGCCCAGAGGATGTGGCAAAGGAGGTGAGGGGGTGGGGGCAGAAAGTGGAAATGAAAGCAGACAATAGAACATTGCTAGAGAGCAGGAAATGAGGTGAAAGGAGACAATTTTAGAGAAGAAATTTTTTTGGTCGCTACCCGGATTCGAACCCGGGACCTTTGAATGAGAGGCCAACACCTTAACCTCTAGGCCACGAGAGCCCCCATAATATTGTTTACCACCAGTTTAAAAGGACAGAAGGTCATTAATATATTTAAAAAATTCAGTAATTACATTTTATCATTCTCCCTTTTCACCTAAATGCAGCAATAAAACGTTTACCTTTAACAAAAAAAACCTATAATTATAATCAAATAATGTTCCAAGACATAGTTCACCCCCCAGGGCGGTGCTACTGACTGAAGTGTCTTTAGGCCATTCCCAAAGGGGGGACATAAACCCATGTTCTTATGAATAGTAGAATTGTAATTGTAAATCAGCTGATTCATCCATGTCATGCTCATAACTGTGCCTGGACTGCAAGAGGGAACTGCTGCTTTTTCTTTCACTATCCATACTAATGTCATTTTTCTCTAGTCCTTTTGTATGTCGGTCACACTCTCGTGACCCACTGTTTCAGGGGTGCTTTGATAAAGCAGAACTTTGTGCTGTTGAAGCTTGAGAGGTGGGCAGAAAAAGTCTGATTCCCTGTAAGGACTTCTTTGTTGACATCCACCCCTTGGCGCTCATATGACCTTAAGCAGTTGCAAGCGCCTTAAAACCTCTACTGAAACAAAGCAAACAAAAAAGACATAGTTCCCAGACTAATACCTCCTGTTGATGTCCTGTCTGCGGGTGCTCCTTATGGTGGTCCAGGTGGTCCTTAAGGAACAATCCAGTATAAACGCCACTCCAACATCACACTCAAACTCAAAATCAGCAGGAAGCTCTACCCACACCATTCTACCCCTGCTACCCCCCCCCCCCCCACTTCCCCCCCAAAAAAGAAAAACCTACACTGCCCCCTCAACTACCTCCCGCCATGGCCATGGCAATATCTACAAAATCCTACTCTGAACCTAGCCTATTCACCTAGCTCCCTATCAACCTATCTGCCTATCTCTACAGCCCCACTGCTTCACTTCAAGCCTGAGTGTGAGATACGGAAATCGTGTTGTCTCTGGGTGGTCATCCGGCGGCTGGTCCTGGTGAGGAAGACGTGTCAATTAATACAATCCTCTTACATCTATACATACAGTTTGTATTCTTTTTGCGAAAAAATAAATTGTTGATAAAATATTTTTGCTACCGGTTAAAAAGCATCAAAGACTTTTAAAAATTTGTCCAAAAAATGTTTCATCTTTTTCCTTTTTTCACCTAAACATTTTTTAAAAATGTTTACCTTGTACTTGTAATCAGAAAAACCAATAGGTATTTTTCTAATTTTACTTAATAGTAAATTACCAAATATGAGGCACCGAATTTAAATATTTTAACTTTTTAGCATTTTAAAATAAATTAGTTAACCAGTCGTGAAGTGAACAACTTGTGTTTCGCGCGCTCATATGACCTTAGCAGTTGCGAGCACCGTAAAACCTTATACTATACATACAAATATGAGGCAGCGCGGTGGAATCAGGCTCTCGTCAATTTTTGAGCATGTTGAGTTATTGGTATAATCTTAAAGGTTGTTTACTTGTGTTTATTCGGGCGAAAGAAATATCCATTTATTATGAATACAAGTCGAGATAATTGCGAAAGAAAGAGGTGGGCGTCACCTGTTTTTAGAGGCAAAATTAGTGAGAAAATGGCCGCCAAAGATTAGCTATTTCCTTAGCTTAAGAGTCCGTTGTAACTTAAAATTTACATTTTTTGTGCCTTTAATCAAAGTTTTTCAGAACAATTCACACAGAAATGAGTTCTTTAATGAGCATGAAAGGTGTTGAGCCAAAAAACAAAAATTTGATAAAAATTCACAAACCTGCGAAAAAATGCAAGTTTTTTCACTTTGATTATTTTGACGAGAGCCTGATTCCACCACGCTGCCTCACAAATACAGTCGAACCTGCCCTGACGGCCACATCTATAAGACGGCCACATGTACAAACGGCCACTTTCCATTCCCCCCCTTGCGTTTTTTTCTATATAATTTAACTGTGTAAAACGCACCTGTCCGACGCTGCCGCAGCCACCATATTTTAACACACAACCCTATCACACCAAACAACAAAACTGGTCTTAGACGGCCACCTTAGTGACTCTCTTATGTTTTGTCATAAATTGTACACTGGCCCCTGGCGTTGTGGGGGGATCCGTCATAATTAAATCACCTGTCGTTGTTGTTAATGTCCCTCCAACTCCAACCGATCATGTTGCGTAGGCCCCCTCCCACTGTTGACCAATAGGTAACAAATTTTCATCTCCTGGTGGCGTAAGCGTGTGATCCCTCATAACCCATAAGCCCCGCCCAAAACTCATACAAAAATCGTGAGATGAGTGGTCACTGTTTACCCAGTCTGTAACAATGGACGTCACCATGAACTTGTGACAGAAGCGTCGCTTGTTCTCCTCGTGGTGGCGACCCATGTGTTAGTTTTACCATAGCACTTGGCCCTCCTTGTCTGGCTCGTCTCGTTTCATTGTCGCCCTCTCACAAAAACCAGCAACAAAAGAAAGAAAAAGAGAAAGAAAAAAACCAGCGAAAAAAAACAGCAACAACAATGACAACAACATAACAACAGCATAACATAACAACAACAACAATGCAGCTACTTTCGAGAGGCCTCAGAAAGAAATGGTTTGTTTTCTTCTTGATCAGTACTGCCCAAGACACCACCTGTCTTATACGACCACTTTTCTCCTCGACAATGGGTGGCCGTCTTATACAGGGTGCCCACGACAGCTGGATCGGGCCGATCGCCCGACTCGATCGCCTGAAATTGAAAACAAACACTGTTTTTGAGGCGATCGGCTGATCCCGTCCGTAGTGGGCACCCCGTATAACACAGGTTCGACTATTACCAAATAATGTTCCAAGACATATTTCCCAGACAAATACCTCCTGTAGATGCTCCTGTCTGTGGGTGCTCCTCCGGCTGGTCCTCCTGTCCACAGCTGGTCCTGGTGACGAAGACGAGTTAATTTATACAATTGTCTTGTGTCTCTACAGTTTCCATTTTTATTTCAGAAAATAAAGAGTTGATATATTTTTACTACTGGTTTACAGGGACATTAATAAACATCTGTGAGTAAATACGTTTTTTATTTTCCTTTTCAGCGAAATGCAATTAAAAGCCTTACAGCTTGAAAATTGTTAAAAAATAAATGGGTTTTTTTTTCTAACTTCATTTCAATGTTTGATTACATTATGCTATTTGCACTGGGACATCTGACTGCATTTCATAGAAAGACAGAACAAAATGGTTCGGCCACCTGTTACGTATGTTACCTAGCCAGCCAGCCTTGAGAACCTATAACACCAAGCACTCAAGCTATAAAGGAAGAGGAAGGCCACACAAAAGGTGGATTGAAGTTGTCAAGGAAGCCCTGATAAATCATAGTATCTGAACTGAAAGAGCTGCGGAGCTGGCCTACCATAGAAAACTGCATCTCCCCTCTATGCATAATGGCAACAGAGGATGAAAAAGTAAAAGTAATTGATCAATAATGTTCCAAGACATATTTCCCAGACAAATACCTCCTGTAGATGCTCCTGTCTGTGGGTGCTTCTCCGGCTGGTCCTCCTGTCTGCGGCTGGTCCTGGTGACGAAGACGTGTCAATTAATACAATCGTCTTACATCTATATAGTTTCCATTTTTCTTTCAGAAAATAAAGAGTTGATATATTTTACTATTGGTTTAAAAGGGCATTAATAAAAATATGTCAGTAAATACGTAGGCCTCTTATTATTTTCTCTTTTCACCTAAATGTAAAAATAAAACTTTTACCTTTAAATCAAAAGAACCAATAGTTATTTTTCTTTTTTCGTTTTTTTTGGTAGAGGTTTTACGGCGCTCACATCTGCATAAGTTCATATGAGTACCATGGGGTGGATGTCAACAGAGAAGTCATTACGGGGAATCGGGCTTACTCTGCTCACCTCTCTGGCTTCAACAGCACAAAGTCTCTTTCGAATTTCAAAGCACCCCGGAAATAGCGGGTCATAAGAGTGTGACAAACATATAAAAAAGTAGAGGGAATGACGATAGTAAGGATTAGGAAAGTAAAAGCAGCAGTTCCCTGTTGTAGTTCAGGCACAGTTATGAGCATGACATTGTTGAATCAGCCCTTTTACAATTCTACTGTACATAAGAACTGGAGTAGGGTCAGACTCGCTAAATCAGTGTCCGTGAGTAACGAAGTGCTCGCTGGCACTACCCGCAAACAAGCGGACGGGTAACGAGCCATCCGCTTGTGAAGAGTAGTTCGCTACTCGCTACTCATCGGACAGAGACAACAGTTAGTCTAACCAGCGAGCAGACGGGTGGATGGAGAGACTCCATGTATTCAAGCAGGCAGACGGACGGGGAGCGCCTCCTATTGCATACTATTTACACCCTGCCCCCCTCGTAAAAAATTCACCCTCCTGCCCCACATTGTAGCTAGGTGTTCATTCTGGAAATTTTTTAATTTTGCTTTAATTATAAATTAACAAATAGTGTTCCAAGACATATTTTCCAGACAAATACCTCCTGTAGATGCTCCTGTCTGTGGGTGCTCCTCCTCTGGTCCTCCTGTCCGTGGCTGGTCCTGGTGATGAAGACGTGTCAATTAATACAATCGTATTGTATCTATACCGTTTGTATTTTTGTTTCAGAATATACAAGAGGGGATAAAATATATTTACTACTGGTTTAACTCTTTAACTATATCTGGACAGTGGCAACGTCCATCAATCGAGGTCCATAACTATGGCTGGACCGATGCAAAGTCATTATTGTATTATGGTACGAGCCGAATATAAAAAAGTATGAGCTAACAAGCCTTTAGTTTGACCCGGAAGTCAAAGATAAATGAATTATATACCTGAGTAATGCTTCATTGATGAGTTTGACTCGAAACAAGTGGTTTTATAAACGTAATATGTCAGGTCGCATTTCCACAAACACGAGAGAATTACGCGGAAACGTGATTTTAAATTGCATGGTTAAAGAGTTAAAAAGCCAGAAAAGACATTAATAAAAACGGGTCAGGATATATGTTTTATTATTTTTCTTTTTCACCAAAATGCGAAAACAAGTCTTTCACCTTGAAATAACAAAACCAATAGTTATTTTTCTAATTTTACTTTAATGATTAATAAATAATGTTCCAAGACATATTTCCCAGACAAATACCTCCTGTAGATGCTCCTGTCTGTGGGTGCTCCTCCGGCTGGTCCTCCTGTCCACGGCTGGTCCTGGTGACGAAGACGAGTCAATTTATACAATTGTCTTGTGTCTCTACAGTTTCCATTTTTGTTTCAGAAAATAAAGAGTTGATATATCTTTACTACTGGTTTAAAAGGACATTAATAAACATTTGTAAGTAAATACGTTTTTTATTTTCCTTTTCAGCGAAATGCAATTAAAAGCCTTACAGCTTGAAAATTGTTTAAAAAATATTTATTTTTTTCTAACTTCATTTCAATGTTTGATTACATTATGCTATTTGCACTGGGACATCTGACTGCATTTCATAGAAAGACAGAACAAAATGGTTCGGCCACCTGTTACGTATGTTACCTAGCCAGCCAGCCTTGAGAACCTATAACACCAAGCACTCAAGCTATAAAGGAAGAGGAAGGCCACACAAAAGGTGGATTGAAGTTGTCAAGGAAGCCCTGATAAATCATAGTATCTGAACTGAAAGAGCTGCGGAGCTGGCCTACCATAGAAAACTGCATCTCCCCTCTATGCATAATGGCAACAGAGGATGAAAAAGTAAAAGTAAGTAATTGATCAATAATGTTCCAAGACATATTTCCCAGACAAATACCTCCTGTAGATGCTCCTGTCTGTGGGTGCTTCTCCGGCTGGTCCTCCTGTCTGCGGCTGGTCCTGGTGACGAAGACGTGTCAATTAATACAATCGTCTTACATCTATATAGTTTCCATTTTTCTTTCAGAAAATATAGAGTTGATATATTTTACTACTGGTTTAAAAGGGCATTAATAAAAAAATATGTCAGTAAATACGTAGGCCTCTTATTATTTTCCCTTTTCACCTAAATGTAAAAATAAAACTTTTACCTTTAAATCAAAAGAACCAAAAGATTTTTTTTATTTTTTTCGTTTTTTTGGTAGAGGTTTTACGGCGCTCACATCTGCATAAGGTCATATGAGCACCATGGGGTAGATGTCAACAGAGAAGTCTTTACGGGGAATCGGGCTTACTCTGCTCACCTCTCTGGCTTCAACAGCACAAAGTCTCTTTCGAATTTCAAAGCACCCCGGATATAGCGGGTCATAAGAGTGTGACAAACATAAAAGTGTAGAGGAAAATGACGATAGTATGGATTAGGAAAGTAAAAGCAGCAGTTCCCTGTTGTAGTTCAGGCACAGTTATGAGCATGACATTGTTGAATCAGCCCTTTTACAATTCTACTGTACATAAGAACTGGAGTAGGGTCAGACTCGCTAAATCAGTGTCCGTGAGTAACGAAGTGCTCGCTGGCACTACCCGCAAACAAGCGAACGGGTAACGAGCCATCCGCTTGTGAAGAGTAGTTCGCTACTCGCTACTCATCGGACAGAGACAACAGTTCGTCTAACCAGCGAGCGGACGGGTGGATGGAGAGACTCCATGTATTCAAGCAGGCAGACGGACGGGGAGCGACTCCTATTGCATACTATTTACACCCTGCCCCCCTCGTAAAAAATTCACCCTTCTGCCCCACATTGTAGCTAGGTGTTCATTCTGGAAATTTTTAAATTTTGCTATAATTATAAATTAACAAATAGTGTTCCAAGACATATTTTCCAGACAAATACCTCCTGTAGATGCTCCTGTCTGTGGGTGCTCCTCCTCTGGTCCTCCTGTCCGTGGCTGGTCCTGGTGATGAAGACCTGCAATTAATACAATCGTATTGTATCTATACCGTTTGTATTTTTGTTTCAGAATATACAAGAGGGGATATAATATATTTACTACTGGTTTAACTCTTTAACTGTCTGGACAGTGGCAGCGTCCGTCAATCGAGGTCCATAACTATGGCTGGACCGATGCGAAGTCATTATTGTATTATGGTACGAGCCGAATTTAAAAAAGTATGAGCTAACAAGCCTTTAGTTTGACCCGGAAGTCAAAGATAAATGAATTATACATCTGAGTAATGCTTCATTGATGAGTTTGACTCGAAACAAGTGGTTTTATAAACGTAATATGTCAGGTCGCATTTCCACAAACACGAGAGAATTACGCGGAAACGTGATTTTAAATTGCATGGTTAAAGAGTTAAAAAGCCAGAAAAGACATTAATAAAAACGGGTCAGGAGATATGTTTTATTAATTTTCTTTTTCACCAAAATGCGAAAACAAGTCTTTCACCTTGAAATAACAAAACCAATAGTTATTTTTCTAATTTTACTTTAATGATTAATAAATAATGTTCCAAGACATATTTCCCAGACAAATACCTCCTGTAGATGCTCCTGTCTGTGGGTGCTCCTCCGGCTGGTCCTCCTGTCCACGGCTGGTCCTGGTGACGAAGACGAGTCAATTTATACAATTGTCTTGTGTCTCTACAGTTTCCATTTTTGTTTCAGAAAATAAAGAGTTGATATATCTTTACTACTGGTTTAAAAGGACATTAATAAACATTTGTAAGTAAATACGTTTTTTATTTTCCTTTTCAGCGAAATGCAATTAAAAGCCTTACAGCTTGAAAATTGTTTAAAAAATATTTATTTTTTTCTAACTTCATTTCAATGTTTGATTACATTATGCTATTTGCACTGGGACATCTGACTGCATTTCATAGAAAGACAGAACAAAATGGTTCGGCCACCTGTTACGTATGTTACCTAGCCAGCCAGCCTTGAGAACCTATAACACCAAGCACTCAAGCTATAAAGGAAGAGGAAGGCCACACAAAAGGTGGATTGAAGTTGTCAAGGAAGCCCTGATAAATCATAGTATCTGAACTGAAAGAGCTGCGGAGCTGGCCTACCATAGAAAACTGCATCTCCCCTCTATGCATAATGGCAACAGAGGATGAAAAAGTAAAAGTAAGTAATTGATCAATAATGTTCCAAGACATATTTCCCAGACAAATACCTCCTGTAGATGCTCCTGTCTGTGGGTGCTTCTCCGGCTGGTCCTCCTGTCTGCGGCTGGTCCTGGTGACGAAGACGTGTCAATTAATACAATCGTCTTACATCTATATAGTTTCCATTTTTCTTTCAGAAAATATAGAGTTGATATATTTTTACTACTGGTTTAAAAGGACATTAATAAAAATCTGTTAGTAAATACGTAGGCCTCTTATTACTTTCTCTTTTCACCTAAATTTAAAAATAAAACGTTTACCTTTAAATCAGAAGAACCAATAGATATTTTTCTTTTTTGTTTTTTTTTTAGAGGTTTTACGGCGCTCACAACTGCATAATGTCATATGAGCACCATGGGGTGGATGTCAACAGAGGGGGGTATTTTTTAAATTTTGTTTTAATTTTTAATTAACAAATAATGTTCCAAGACATATTATTTTCCAGACAAATACCTCCTGTAGATGCTCCTGTCTGTGGGTGCTCCTCCGGCTGGTCCTCCTGTCCGTGGCTGGTCCTGGTGATGAAGACGTGTCAATTCATACAATCGTATTGTATCTATACAGTTTGTATTTTTGTTTCAGAATATACAAGAGGGGATATAATATTTTTACTACTGGTTTAACTCTTAACTATGTCTCGACAGTTGCAGCGTCTGGCATTCGAGGTCCATAACTATGGCTGGACCGATGCGAAGTCATTGTACTATGGTAGGAGCCGAATATAAAAAAGTATGAGCTAACAAGCCTTTAGTTTGACCCGGAAGTCAAAGATAAATGAATTCTACATCTGCGTAATGCTTTATTGATAAGTTTGACTCGAAACAAGTGGTTTTATAAATGTAATATGTCGGGTCACATTTCCACAAACACGAGAGAATTACGCGGAAACGTGATTTTAAATTGCATGGTTAAAGAGTTAAAAAGCCAGAAAAGACATTAATAAAAACGGGTCAGGATATATGTTTTATTATTTTTCTTTTTCACCAAAATGCGAAAACAAGTCTTTCACCTTGAAATAACAAAACCAATAGTTATTTTTCTAATTTTACTTTAATGATTAATAAATAATGTTCCAAGACATATTTCCCAGACAAATACCTCCTGTAGATGCTCCTGTCTGTGGGTGCTCCTCCGGCTGGTCCTCCTGTCCACGGCTGGTCCTGGTGACGAAGACGAGTCAATTTATACAATTGTCTTGTGTCTCTACAGTTTCCATTTTTATTTCAGAAAATAAAGAGTTTATATATTTTTACTACTGGTTTAAAAAGCATCAAAGACATTTTTAAAAATTTGTCCAAAAAATATGTTTCATCATTTGTTAATACAATCGTCTTACGTCTATACAGTTTTCATTGTTTCAAAATATAAAAAGAGTCGTTATAATATTGTTTACCACCAGTTTAAAAGGACAGAAGGTCATGAATAAAAACCTTTCAGTAAAAATACATTTTATTATTCTCTCTTTCAACCTAAATGCACTAATCAAACTTTTACCTTAAACTCGAAAACTATAATAATGAACACCGAGACATATTTCCCAGACAAATACCTCCTGTAGATGTTCTGTCTGTGGGTGCTCCTCTTGGTCGTCCAGGTGGTCCTTACGGAACAAACCATTATACACCCCACTCCAACATCACACTCAAACTCAAAATCAGCAGGAAGCTCTACCCACACCATTCTACCCCTGCAACCCCCCCCCCCCCCCCCACTTCCCCCCCAAAAAAGAAAAACCTGCACTGCCCCCTCAACTACCTCCCGCCATGGCCATGGCAATACCTACAAAATCCTACTCTGAACCTAGCCTATTCACCTAGCTCCCTATCAACCCATCTGCCTATCTCTACAGCCCCACTGCGTCACTTCAAGCCTGAGTGTGATATACGGAAATCGTAGAAGCAGACCACTTTGATACTTGCTGGACCAGAACAGCGAACAAACCGTCTGACGTCACCAAACTTTGAACTGAAGGAAAGGGATAGAATTGTCTCGTCATCTTTCTAGTTCACTGATCTTATATAGTGAAGCAGCTTCTGTACAATATCTGAAACAGTACATCATGCAAAGAATTTTTCTGTCGTTGAGTCCATGTTTTTACAGCCCTACCCGCACAATTTCACACAAGCTTAAGAAATCAAAGCGCACAGTCAGCTGTTATAGTTGCCAGTTATCGTTCGCTGGTGTAACTGACAGAAGTCCATTTCAGGGTAGCTGTGGCAGTTTATTTGTCTGGCTGGTTGTCTAAGAGTGAGTGGAAAGTCCGTGCTGTCTGGGCAGGGTGTCAACTTCTTGGGTGACTGTCAGCTGTTGGCTTCTCATGTGGGTGCTGGCTTTCTGTCAAAAATAAAATTGAAGTCAAATTAGTTATTAATTAAACTTTACAGTTTAAGTAAAGAAAAGCACATCCAAGGCAATAATAATTATCAAAATGTAGGGGAAAAATAAGACAGACAGGCACAAACTACAGGGGAAAGGAAACGAGAAGGTTCTGTCATTGACACCCCCCACCCATCGACAATAACAAAAGGCAATATATTGGGCGTTTTGGGGGTGGGTTTTTGGGTTGTTTTTTTTTAAGTGTTTTACGTCGCTCAGAACTGCATAAGGTTATATGAGCGCGCGGGACACATTAAACTTTTTCAGTTGGTAGGAAATTTTGAAATTTGCCCGGGTGGCGGTCAAAGCCTACTCTTATCGATTGTGAACCACCAAGGCATCTTTAACGTGCGCAACTTGCCCACGGGCCCTCCGAGATTTTTCGCCCTTGTCCGAGTAGGCTAGGTGCAGATCTTTCTTACCAGAAGACCAGGGGTGTGGCTGAAAGACAGCAGTAAGAAGGAGCCAGGGAGAAGCAGTAGAAAGGCTGCAGAAAGAGCCAGAAGCCCAGAAGAGGGGGCAAATGAGGTGAGGGGGTGGGGGCAGAAAGAGGAGACGAAAGCAGACGATAGAACATTGCTAGAGAGCAGGCAATGAGGTGAAACGAGACAATTTTAGAGAATACATTTTTTGGTCGCTACCCAGACTCGAACCCGGGACCTTCGAATGAGCGGCTAACACCCTAACCTCTAGGTCACGAGAGCCTCCATATTGGTTTTTGATTGAGTATTATGTTCTATATCGCTATAGAGAAAATCTGTTCATGCATTTGCCACATACTGGTTTTCCAAACATCAACTTTTCTTACTATATTCTACTGATTAAAAGGATGGACAAACATTTTAAAAAATCTGTCTGCAAAATTATGAGTTAAAAATGTTCACTTTTTTACAACTTTGGTACTACGCATTTCTTGTAGACTAAATTTTTGCAAAACAAAGATCTTTCCTGGGTCAATAATATTAACAATGACTTCCTGTTGGAGCATTTAAAATATCAAATACTGGTATAAGCGTATCTTTGAATTCACCGCATTCTATCAAAATAAGCCAAGCAGCAGAAGAAACAAATTGTAGCATGTTATAAAGAAAGGACATTTTTATCCTTCTAGGAGATGTTCTTCGCTTGGTTGTGTCCAATTTTTGACTGATTAAAACTTCCATTATTCCATTTCCAATATTAGTGTGATAAGAAAAAGATGAATGCAACCAATATCATAAATTGTTCTTAAGTTTAATTGATTTAAAAAGCAAATATTCAGGTCTTAGGTTACGTCTGTTAGTAGGGGGGGGGGGGAGAGAGAGAGAAAGAGAGAGAAAGAGAGAGAGAGAGAGAGAGAAAGAGAGAGAGAGAGAGAGAGAGAGAGAGAGAGAGAGAGAGAGAGAGAGAGAGAGAGAGAGAGAGAGAGAGAGAGAGAGAGAGCGAGCATCCGTTTTTGTTCTGGTTGTTTCTTTCCCCGAAAATATGAGATTGTGTGTCTAGTTGCATTTTAATAAAATATGTGAAAAATCCAGACGTGTGCACTGCTGCGATGATTTACTCACTGCGAAACAATCTTCTGTCATGAGACCCTAATCAGGGTTATTCCGTTCAATCGAGCTGTTAAAACTGTAAATGTACGTGTTTTTACGCCCTCATACACATAATTTTAATAATTTAGGAGGCAGGGTTCCGAGCCTGAGCTGAGAGGGATACAACATTCCAGCAGCAACGGGCCACCTGTTTAAGACAATCACCTGCACAAAAGGCCATCCCAACCCCCACCCCAGTCCCCCGTGTATTATCTTTTCACAATAACTCACGCTGGGGTAGAGGTGCACGTATCTAATACTATAATAGTCAATTTTCTCCCAGTCAACGGGTGTCCGTCTTAGGCTAGGCGCGCACAGGACGACTTTAGTTGCGCAACTGTTTTCTCACCCAAATTACGCGAACAATGAAAAACGAGAAGTCTGTGCGCGCTTGCTTATCTCTTTCATTGTTTATGTGGGCGAAAAACAGTGGCGCAACTAAATTTGCTCTGTGGGCGCCTGGCCCTATACTTAGA
>NW_004797374.1:420621-423148 GCF_000002075.1 Aplysia californica
GAGGAGGAGGAGGGGGGGGGGGGAAGAAGAAGAAGAAGAAGAAGAAGAAGAAGAAGAAGAAGAAGAAGAAGAAGAAGAAGAAGAAGAAGAAGAAGAAGAAGAAGAAGAAGAAGAAGAAGAAGAAAGAGGAGGAGAAGGAGCAGGAGAAGGAGCAGGAAGAATTAGAGGAGGAGTAGGGGGAGAACAAAAAGAAAAAGAAGGAGAAGAAGAATCAAGTAGTAATACATGTTACAAAGTGGGGACTTTTTCATGTGTTACCCTACCTTGGGAGAGAGAGAGAGACAGAGAGAGAGAGAGAGAGAGAGAGAGAGAGAGAGAGAGAGAGAGAGAGAGAGACAGAGAGAGAGACAGAGAGAGAGACAGAGAAGGAGAGAGACAGAAAGAGAGAGACAGAAGGAGAGAGAGAGAGAGAGAGAGAGAGAGAAGGCCAGATAGCACTGCAGGGGGGAGGGTGCTGAGAGTGACAGGGAGAGTGTCGTCGAAAGCGCCAAGAGTAGCCTACTGTAGGCCTACTTAATGTATTCATGGGTCAAAGTCAAAGGTTCAGCCAATCGTATCCTGGTTTACGCCCTGCGTGTAGTTGTATGTCTAGATCTAATATCTAGATCAAGATAAACAAAACATGAAAGTATTAAAAGTAGATTTCTCCTGCAGTGGATTTAGCGCGCACGCCGAAGGATGGGTGTATTTTGTGCACAGCGTCTAGATGAGATCTAGAATCGAGATCTAACTCGAGATCAATTAAAGAATCGTGAAATAAAAGTAGAATCTAGATCTGTGATATTTCGATAACCTATTGAATATTGAAAGTGGATTTTTCTTGCTATGCATTATAGATTCTAAGATCTAGATGTAGGCTATATCTAGATCTATATGTTAATCTTAGATCGAGATCAAGAATGATGAAAGTATTGAACGTGGATCTTTTCCTGCTGTGAATAGATCTAGAGTCTAGAACTAGGCTGTCGGTGAATCTAGATCGAGGTCAAGAAAAATGAAAGTATTCTTGAAAATGCTAGATCTAGAATCTAGATCAGGTTCTTCTAGGAAGCAACAATTGGCATGTAGGCCTAACACTTTTTTTAAAAAGTGATTGAGCTGGAACTTTAGTAGAAAATGCCACGCCTTCGAAGAGGGGGAAGAAGTCTTACCCGTAGAGGTAGTCAAGAGGGGGTGCTACATGGATAAATTCAAGGTAAAATATTTATGTTTTGTTTCTTTCCTGTTTTCAGTCTTTTTCCTCTTCGGAACTTTCCTAATACTCCTTCATTATTATTCCGTTCGTAGAACGGGTGTACTTTTACTAGTACATGTAATAATAATAATAATAATAATAATAATAATAATAATAATAATAATAATAATAATAATAATAATAATAATAATAATAATAATACATGTAATAATAATAATAATAATGATAATGATAATAATAATAATAATAATAATAATAATAACAATAATAATAATAATAATAATAATAATAATAATAATAATAATAATAATAATAATAATAATAATAATAATAATAATGTAAGCTTAGACAGGGGCGAAGCGTCTATATAGGCTAATCAAATAATCACTGCTTCCCTTCCTAATTTTGAAACATTGTCGCTGTCAAATTCATCCTTAAACGTAAACCTCTTAAATTAAATGTAAAAAGACGTTCATAATCAACAATGAACAGTATGCCTAACATTCAAAACGGTTTCACGGCCACAGACATAGCCTCCTCACCCCTCTCGGGCCACTCCATAAGCAGTCGCAAGCTTTGATTAAGTAAGCTTAAAGTGAGGCTGGAAGGGTCTACCAATAGAGTTGAAAAGAACATGTGCATAGCAGTCTAAGCTGTTTCATTGCCCCATATACCCTGTTCACCCCTTTGGGGTCACAGTTATAATCAATCACAAGCCCTGATTATGTAAGCTAACTAACACCGGTCGAGTCTACCTCACAACTAACAATCGCTTCACTGTTGCAAGTGCTTGCTTTTTTTCTTCGACGTTTTACCGTCCTATAATCAGATCGTGACCTCGATTATGACACCAGCTCCTGGCCACGAAAGGCTAACAAAAACAGCCAAATGTGACATTTAAAAATGATAATTGTCATGTTCTACCAAAGAGTTAGACTCACTGGTAGATCTATAACATATAGATCTAGTACTGACATCTCTGCTTCTTTGCTTTGTGCTTATGTATTCACATCTAAAGTTAAATTTAACTTTAGTTGGAACTGATATTTAATAAGATACTTTCCCGATTATTTTGGCGGTTGAACATACAATATGAATTCCGGATTTGTTTTCATTCACAACTCAAAGTCGCCGCCTCGAGTAAGATTCTTGTGTCATATCTACAGGCCATAATATTATTATCTGATCCCGTTTCTCTTTGATTACCCTGTCAAACACGTCAGCCTTCGCCCCTGAGCTTAGATCATTTCTATAGCGCCCACTCCCGTGTGAACACAGCTCTAGGAGCTTTACATAAATGCAAGTACGAACAATTTTCACCCCCCCCCCCCC
>NW_004797374.1:423248-458219 GCF_000002075.1 Aplysia californica
ACACACACACACACACACACACACACACACACACACACATACACACACACACTATACATCTACTTGCTTACACGTCGTTATGAAATGAGCACATACAAATACACGTATTAAAATAATATACACGATGCAATTCGCAAAATACATAAATGGATACATACGTAGTAATAATAGCCATTTACATAGTATTGCATTGAACATGAATCTACTGATATAAGCATGATGTGTTGTGGTTAGGCGCTTCGCTGTCGCAAGCAGGAGACTTGCGTTCGATTCCCAAGTGTGGAAAATTTTTATCAAGTATCTCAGTTTGTCTTTCGGTTGGGAAGTTACATTTCTCTCTAGAGCTCGGGTTGGCCTTGACAGGCAAGGTCGGAGGCCTGCCTAGTATTTAAACGATATAAATACTGTGTCGATGGGGGCGTAAAAACAACTACCATGTAAAAAAAAAAAAAGAATAGTTTACGAGTATAATAATATTATCATGGAAGGGGTGATATTCCTTATTTTTTTCTTTTGTTTGGCTGTTGCTGTTTGTTTGTTTTTTGTTGTTGTTGTTTTTGGGGCTTTTTTTAGTTAAGTTTTGTTTGTTTGTTTTTTAGTATTACTTCTGCTCTTTATCATATGAAATCCAGCTATTTATCAATACATTTTTTTCTTACCTAGCATCCTTGGTGTTTTGCTTTATGGATTACAGCGGTAATTTTTTTAAATGGGAAATAATCTCTGATATTAGATCCTCTGATTTCTCTTAATGAATGGGCTTAGGGTGGAGACAGCATGGAGATTAGCCGCAGAAACAAAGCTAATTGAGCTCCGTCCTACAGGATCGGAATCTATACCCCCTGAAAGAACACCGTCACTTAAGGCTAGGCATAAATAATCTCAGCGACAAACGATTGCATGGGTGTCTTTTCCATAATAATTATTATATTAGTTTCAATCAGCACGAGGGTTCTCTTAATTGCCTCAATTTGTTGTTTCTTGCCCATTCGTCGGCCAGCTTTTCAGATGTAGATCTACTAGGCCCAAAATCTTTACACTTTTATTTCTAATTCAATTGTTTAATTCATAGTACTTGTATGTTGTGCTCGTTTTCTCTCGTAGATGCAAAAGAAATGTCTTCTAGTTCTCCAAGTGGTCCTTCCATGAATGTTTATTGTTTTTTTGTTGTTGTTTTTTGTAAAGTGTTTTACGGCACTCGCAACTGCATAGGTCATAATATGAGCGCGCGGGACACTCCTAATATTTTCAGTTGGTAGGAAATTTTTAATTTTGCCCGGGTGGCGGCCGAAGCCTACTCTTATCGATTTTAGACCACCAAGGGATCTTTAACGTGCGCAACTTGCATACGGGCCCTCCGAGATTTTTCGCCCTTGTCCGAGAAGGGTAGGTGCAGATCTTTCCTACCGGAAGATCAGGGGTGTGGCAGAAAGACAGCAGTAAGGAGGAGCCAAGGAGTAGCAGTAGAAAGGCTGCAGAAAGAGTCAGGAGCCCAGAGGAGGGGGCAAAGGAGGTGAGGGGGTGGGGGCAGAAAGTGGAAATGAAAGCAGACAACAGAACATTGCTAGAGAGCAGGAAAGGAGGTGAAAGGAGACAATTTAAGAGAAGAAAATTTTTCGGTCGCTACCCGGATTCGAACCCGGGACCTTTGAATGAGAGGCCAACACCTTAACCTCTAGGCCACGAGAGCCCCCCATGAATGTTTAGAGCACTGTTTGCCGCCCTAAGCGATATTGCCCACAAGTGAGTGATTTAGTTTTTATGGTGGGTGGTGAAGAACGCGCGAGAGGTCATAACAGGTAATACTTTAATGTCCGCTTGGAAATATTACACGATATTGATAAGGTAGTTCGGCGGTACGAAAATGTTAGTGTTAACCTCTTTAGGCTATTTAAAAAAGTTGACAAGCTCTGACTTAGACTTAATGCGTGAAGAAGCAAAAGGTCGACATGCAGAGAGAATTTGTAATAGAGTACTGTGTACCTTTTTGGTTTGTATTCTCTTTTGTGAATGTTTTACGGCGCTCACAACTGCATGCGGTCATTGAGTCATTGGGCACGCGGGACACATTTAACATTTCAGTAGGTCGGAAATTTTGAATTTTTCTCGGGTGGCAGCTGAAACCTAATCTTATCGATTTTGGACCATCAATGGATCTTTATCGTAAGCAACTAGCACCCGGGACCTCCGATATTTTTTCACTCTTATCCAAGAAGGCTAGCTATTAAATTAATAAATCTTACCATACGAACAGCAGTGTGGCTGAAAGACAACAGCAGTAAGGATAAGCCAAGGAGTAGCAGCAGAAAGGCTGCAAAAAGAGTCAGGATCCCAGAGGAGGGAGCAAAGAGGTGAGGGTGGGGGCAGATAGTGGGGACGAAAGCAGACGACAGAACATTGTTAGAGAGCAGGAAAAATGAGAAAGGGAAAATGTTTTAGAGAAGAACATTTTCCGTCGTGGTCCGGATTCGAAATCGAGACCTATTGAATGAGAGGGTAAACCACGAGAGCCTCCCCTCGTTTTGTACTTATCTGATAAACGTCCACTGACAGGACACCACTGACGACATGGCTCCAAGTTACCTCCACGCTTTCCTATTCTCTACAATTTAACCGCAAGAAATGGTTATATCATTCAAACTAAAGTGTGTGCGTGTGTGCGTGTGTGTGTGTGTGTGTGTGTGTGTGTGTGTGTGTGTGTGTGTGTGTGTGCGCGCGTGCGTGCGTGCGTGCGAGTGTGTGTGTTGTGTGTCTACTATCAGCACGAAGCCAAAAAAAAGCGTTTTCATTTGAACAAATGCCTCTCACTTGTTTTTTCCATTTGGTCAAACTGTTGAAACAAGTTATAGGCTTTCTCACATTTCTGATGAATATTAAAGCCAGTGTAAATCCAACCGCACACCTGTAATCCGAACTGACAATTCTACTTGATGCAAGCCGATTGGTGCTGTCGGATGGTAGGTGTGTGTGATAACCTGAAATTTGTGCAAGTCGATTTGTTCAGTTTGATTTGGCTTGCGCAAGACCAGATTTTGTTTGGTGTTTCGCCTTCAAACTAACCGCACGCTGACTGCACCACTCCTTCTCTCCCGCGCTTCCCTCTACTAAAATGTTCTAGGCGCCGGATTGTTGTAGTGTGCTGTGTACAATTGGTCGCTTAAAGCACAAGGGTGCTGTCCCAAAAATTGTTGTTTTGAGAAAATTGAAAGAAAAGTGTTTGCCTTTTGTTCAGTTTCTTTAAAAGACAAGGAGAGTTTTCTCTATAACCAAACAAATACACACCAATGAAACCAAACTTCTCCTACAGGTAGGGCAATGCCTACTTTTTGTGTAGGTCAAGATTTCTGGAAACTCCCGAAACCTGGGATAGCCCGCTTGACCTTAAAAGCGACCAATTAATTCTGCTAGGCCAGGCCCACTGTGTGAGTCATGGCTTCGTGTTCGAGAGAGGCAAAAACTAAAATTTTTTTTATCCTTTATAGAAATCTATAAATCGTACGATTGTTTATGTCGGATCAAGTCAAAGGACTATAGCAATAGAATTTTAAAAGACAGCATAGTAATATGAACATTTGGTTCAGTCCACAAGTCAAATTGACAACACAGCCAACCGAGATATGGTAACAAAAAAAATTCCTTTCGGGCAGCATTCCGGGCGGAAGGAATTGAATTGAAAAAAAGTTGAAAGTTTGAAGACTGGAGGCAAGAGAAGAGGATGTAAATGTGCCAAGGCCGTGGTATTTCAATGAATTACTCTTTCTAAGACCAAGAGCTCCCATTCGTCTCTTTTGGAAGGCATTTTTTATCCGGCGTTCGCAAGTAACTGACGCAAAGTTAGTCACTAGTGTAGTGTGTGAGCAAAGATTGGGGCGAGTTTGAAGCATGCTTGTGCAAATAGTTTGAATCCAGTCTACTTGATCAATTCGGTTTGCAGGTCTATAGAGCGCTTTAGAAGCAGACGGGATCCTAATACAGAGAAAAAAAAAACTCCTGTATGTAGTGTGACCCTTAAAACAGCATTGAAGAAATGTATAAAATTAGGCCGATGCTAAGTGCCAGACTACTCGCCCGATGTCGGGTGGCTAGCGTCAGAAATGCAGCGATGTGATGCTATTAAAGATTGTCTAACTACGACCAAGAAGTTTCAATTGCCCTATCTCGCGTCTGAACGAGACCTGGGCGCTATATCTACCTCGTCTTCTTAGCGTGTGACGGCCCGTGATACGAGTGTATACAAACGTTCCAACGCTGAGTTGAAAGCGATAAGTTTTGTCTTCGGGCAGAGAGAGAAAGAGAGAGAGGAAGAAGGGGGGGGGGGAGAACGAGAGAGAGAGAGAGAGTGACTGAATCTTGCGCGATTGCTCACGCGAATTTTAAAGGATCATGAGCAGAAATCCCCACTGGCCAGAACACGGAACATGCACAGAAATCACCAAGGGCCAGAAGCCGCAGGCCAGGCGGGGCTAATCGACCGAATTCGTTCGCCCGGAACCTGCACAGAAATCCTAGATCGGGCGAGTAGCCTGGCCCTAGTCACCCGACATCGGGCGAGTAGCCACTCCGATAAAATTATTGGGGTGGAGCTTGCAACAGAGAAGTTTTTTGCCCTCATCAACACAATTTAGATTATTTTGGAGGCGGACTTCTTCAACCTTGCCTGGGCTGAGAGGGATACAACCCACAGGAATCGACCTTGGATCTTCTGCATGCAACGATGAAGCAACTACTACACCACAGATGCTGTTTACTGATGAAATAGGCAAAACCTAACCCTTTGAAAGGAAAAAGAAAAATGGGTTGTGCGAATGCATTTAACAAGAAAGGCAGGTGTTCACGAAAATTGCTCAAAAGCAGCTAATTTTTAAAAATGGTGAAACTACAGTCAAGTCAAATATCCAAAATATGGATTTGTTAAATTTTCTCACGAAATTTTCATGTCTGCATAAACTACTTTTTCAAATGATAAAATAATCTTTATTGTGTTCCTTTTTTTTTTTTATTAAAAGGGTTTTTGTTGATGTGGTGCTACGAATTTTCCTAAAAATTGATAGCACATTTATATGTACAGTTGGCACCTCTCTCTCTTCATTGTGTTGTTCAGTTTCAGGACTGTCCTATACTGGGATGCTGTGAACCCCCCCCCCCCCCCCCCCCCAAACCTCCTTTCTCTTTCGATGCCAGCCTTTTCTTTTAGCAATCAAAACACAGAAAACATTCCCCCAAAAAAATCCCCAGAACAAACAAAACGGGACCAAACAAATCCAGAGGAAAAAAGTTGAACTAAGCGTACAGAATATGATACTGTAAACACTTTTATTAAAAATCATGCTCATTCACAACAGTAGCAGTACATGGCAGTCTCTTCACTTTTTCTTCCTTCCTTTGTTGTAAGGTTTGCGACCATCTCCCGTGACACTCGCCTTGCCTCTCATCTTATTCTGTGAAAGAAATGTACAAGTCCAGTGGTATGAGCAGTGACCACCTTCAGTTTGTCACACAATTCTAAACAGCACAGTCTGAGAATTGAAATAGAAAAAAAACATAACCCACCAAGCCTTAAGATGGAATCCACAAGGAAAGAGAAAGAAAAGACCACGTCTTGATAAATAAGAACACCTTAAAAAAAAGGAATACATAGCATTTACACAGCATAAATTCCTGCTCAACACAAGCTTTATGTGCTTTACAAGCTGCATCATTACCCCATAAAACATGATAGCATTCTGAAACAATCTCAACATCACGGCAAGCATACATTGCAAGAAGGAATCCACAAGGAAAGAGAAAGAAAGGTAGTCCAAAATAGATTGTAAAGAGCATAGAGCTTGCAGTTGAGCCGGAATTTGCACTACACAAATGCTATCTATTATTACTATTATTATTATTATCATTAAATTACTTGGAGAAGGGACTTAGATCTGGACCTAAATGAGATGAGATACAGCTCAACAGAAATGGAGGACAGATGTACATGAACAGCTTTTGTTGGTGGCTTATATGAGGGTACTGCAACACGAGGTGAGAAGGGATGATGATGATGATGATGATGATGATGATGATGATGACGATGATGATGAAGAAACAGTTTAAGATCACAGGTATCTTGTCTGGGGATCCAAAGTCTACAAGTATCACTCACAAAACAGACTGTGTGCATTATAAGAACATGCGTGAGACACATCCAGACTCACAAGAGGAGAGGAACTGATTGGAGTCTATTTAGAAACAGTCTAGAAAAAAAAAGAGCCCCCCTCCCCAAGTTCACTATGTCTACAACAATAACAATAAAAAATATAGCAATGCATGTGTATAGATTGCATTTTCACAATACCATACGACATAACAGGGAAAAAGGTTACATGCCTGTACATGGATTGACATGGTGAAAATCTCTTGGTAATTCTAAACTTATAATTAATTGGCCTTCAATGCCACTATCCACACAAGTTTTTCTAAAGTGAAACATTTAAAACATTATTCATCAGAAGAAGGAGAGTGTTTGTAGCTGGCAGGTCTGCAGGTCTGCATCATACATCAAAAGTTTTTAGTGTAGTTTAGGTAAGAGTTTTGTGGTACTCACAACACAATAAGGTCATATAAGTGCCCAAAATAAAAAGGTATTACAAGAAAGTTACAAACACAAAGAAAGAAGGATGAAAGTTACGGACCATAGATAAAAAATTGATAGGAAAGAAGGAGAAGAACACCCACTAACCACCCACATACCCACCAACCACCCACACATCAAAAGTTTGATAACCCAGAGACTACTGAGAGGAAAGCAATAATCCAGAAAAACCAGCCTACATATCCCACACTTACAGCAGCTTTCTCTTTTGTATTTGCTGAGAACGAAGCATCAGCATCCATAGACCACAGACACAGGAGAGAGTCCTCGGCACCGGTAAGGAGTGTCTTGCTCTGTGGACAGTGTTTGAGTGGAATGTTACCAGGGGCGGCTCGTGGGTCTAAAAAGTGGGCGTGCACAATTAGGTTAAAGCAGGTTGAGGATAGTCAAGGGCATGTAAATTAGATGTTTTCTTCATCCTACCTGTTTTGAGAAAATCTATTTGAAGAAGAAGCTTTCCTTTCGTTCTTTGGCTGGAGCAAAAGTGTCCATTATTATGTTGACGAAATTGGGCATGCTGTCATTAATGTCCTTGTGGATCGACATAAACGTACGTCAGTGCGATTTCTGGTATTTTGCATACTTCTCTAAATGTTGTCTCGAATTTGTAGTCCTTCAGAGTTGAATAAAGACCCTGGATTATACATGTACGACACTGAGGAGATTTAAATATTTCATTGCAATGTAATACTTATAATTCTGTTTGTAATTTGATTTTAAGCAAAACAGTAATATTTCTGTAAACGATCCAAAAAGGAAACGACTTTTGATACTCCTGGAATTTGGATGAATGGCAGATTGAGAGTGCATTGATTTTATTTTGCTTCAAGAAACTGTCACAGTTTGAGTAACTATTATGTCACAGGCCTGCTTTGCAGCAATTTCGTTGGTGTTGTTGTGTTTGCCTCTCTTGGAAGCGTGTTTCTCTGTTGTCTGTCTTGTTGATGGAACAAGTATACTGTTTCTCATTTCATCGACAGCTACTTTAAACGTGTCTAGAACTTGTTAGGCTGCTATAGGCATTGTACTTCTGTGTTAGAGGATCCCATAAACAGCGTCAACGCGCGTGTATACTTTGTTGAAATAGTGCAAAAAGAAAGAGAAATGTTTCACTCGTTAATCAATACATTCAGGATATCATCGTGAATGGAATTATCGTCCCAGTGCTCAGACTGAATTTCTTCAAGACAGAGCTGGATCTCTCCTTTCCAAATGAAAACTAATTAGTCGAAACTGTAAATTCCACCTTGTTTGCGAAGGCCATGGAATATTCTGGTGACAAACGCAGATGCATTTTGTAGAGTGGGCAAAAAATGTCGAAGAGCCTGCATAGCATTAGCGAAAAATACCTCAGTTCCGCGACAAACCATCCTTTTCATGACCGCGAAGGGCGAGTTCGTGAGTTTCACAGGACAAAATACACTAGATAACCTTACACAATACGTGCCTGTTCTTTCTCACCAGTTCTTTATTGTGAGACATTGCAATGCGATGACCTACGACTAGCTGCGCTGCTATGTCTACTTGTCCGAAAGTATGATACTTCACGGCATTTTTTACGAGCGCTCTTGATGACTTTCGACTTTAATGCGTTGTTTCACATGGACAAGATCAGTAAAACCTGTCTTAGATTACTTGGGGTCCTCAGTTCCAAAAAGCAGACAGCAGAAACAGTAGGCTTAATCTAGGTCTACAAGGAGTATAATTTGTTGTGTAAGCCACTCCACTTTTTATTCATTGTATTATTTTGATATTTTTAGTTTGGCGAGGACTTAATTCATTCACTCTCTTCTTTTTACTTTGTTCGGTGAACTGAATTTATTTGCAATCAATTTCATTCATCCTGCATTGGAATACGCACTCGAGTAATAAAGCTTTCATCACCACTACACCATTCCAACTTCTAACACAATGACATAATTACATCATGTTGACCTCGCTCAAGTTCAGGGTTACAGAGGTGGGGCTAGAGATATAAATGGCAAGACAATGGACCAATCGCACATCGTTGGGAGCACTCCGGTGGATTGCTCCAAAGCTATCATAATACGGGCATTGAATTGTGTAGGCTGTCGTGAACTGGTTTGAGATTGCGTTATTTTTAGACTGCCTCTATGGGCTTTGTTCGGCTGGTGCACATCGAGATTGTGCCGCCTTATTATTATTTATGAACTAAGAAACTCAGTCAAAACGTCATCGTTGTTTGGGTCATCCCATAGAGCATTTTCAGAGAGAGATTACACCACTGAACATACTATTTTTTACTTGGGTGAAGCAAAAGAACTTGGTTGGTATATTAGATGTTGTAGAGCTGTTGTAGATGTTGTAAGGAGCGAATAGGCTCTGGCGAGGAACTTGTACGTAAAACTGATTGGATGATGGATGGTAAAGGTTCTTTTGTTGTCACTTTGAGGGTGTTGTGCGCTAAAACTTTTGGGCGGCACTGCACGACCGTGCTCTATGGACCAGCCGCCGCTGAATGTTACACCATTTACAGCACAATTTTAGACATTATATTATTATCATTAGAGGCTGGACTTGTGGCATAAATTAACAAATTCCCTGTATAATATCTTATACTGTTACATTTAAAAGTGCTGAAAACTTTTCAAAAGGAATGATTTACTATTAGTCACTTCAAAAAGAGATAAGGAACATAGTCAAAGTTCCCCTTCAAATTTCAAAGTACGGTATAAAAACAAAGACCACTCCCTGCCATACACACACCACATTTCCGAATGTTACAGACCGAGGCTAATAAAAAAAGCATGCTCTCTACTAAGGCAGAAGCCATCTTTAACATCAATTTTCTCCACAAACCTTCTTGGCTTCCTTCTCATCCACTCCACCAACAATTAGTTTGCAATGCAATTTTACATTATATTGATGAAACCAGGCGCTCATCAAAATAATGAACTCGAAGAACCTGGCATTTTTCTGACAATTTGGCAATTTTTATAGAATAATGCAAAGAATTCTTAAGACAGATAACAGTTTTGAAGGAAATGAAATGGAAAGATACCTTAGTTTTTTAAAACTTTGCCAAGCCTGGTAAGTGACCATAACTCAGACGATATCCATAGCGACCACCTGTCTATAACATTCAATTTTCTCTGTGATCTAGAGTGATCATTATGGATAGTTTCAACTGTAAACATTAAAGCAGACCTGCATGTGAGCCTCAACCAGATTGTCTGAAAATTTTACACCCCCCCCAAAAAAAAAACCCCAACTTATAAGAGCTTTTAAATTGTGGCTGTCATAAAAGGAAGGACTTCCGAGTTACGAGCAACCACCCAAACAAACACAATAAAGAAGAGACCTAACCCTAACCCAAACCCTACCTCTAGGCCTAACCCAAAAAAGAACCTGCAACGGCCCTCATGTAAAAAGGCCAGCACAAGTCAAAAACAAAAAAAGATACTCCAAAACAAACAAGGAGCATAATAATAATATGGCCTACATCGCTATAAAGAGTTTGAAACAATAATACAAAAGAATTGGAATATATATGAATCCTCCATATAGATCTAGTTATATTATAGATCTAGTGATCTAAATAAATCTAGATCTAGATTAGATCTATATCTAGATCTAGTAGAACAAGTGAATAGGAATAGGCCTTGAACAAGAAATCCGCATCCGATTCCAAACAGAAGGACTCAGCTGAGTCTAGATTAGATCTTTAGTCTAAGTAAATAATTCATGCACCTGATAAAATGCGTTTTACCAACATTAATATTACAGCACAACCTATAATAGGGTTTGACACAATAGAACTGGAATATGAATCCTCCACTGAGGTCTATAATGATCTATAAATCTAAATCTAGAGTAGAACAAGTGAGTCGAACTTGAAAGAATCCACATGATCTGAACAATCAGTAGACAAACGAAATTCAAAATAGCCGCTCAAGTACGAAACTGAAAGCAGATAATTTAGGTCATCGTACTTTTCGTATTCGTATTTCTACCCAGGTTCCGACAATTATGTCGGAAACGCCAACGTCGGCAGTCGGCGGTCGGCACGAAAACGAAAGTGCCGACAAAGCCGACGGGAGAAAAAGGGGGCGCTGGCAGTCCGCCAGGTCTCGCACTACGCACATTGAATAGTACAGGTGGGCCTAGCGATAGCATCGGCCGGCTCACGGGTCAGGTCACGATTGTCAGATTTCAGACAATTGTCGGCAAACATGCAGGTCTAATTAAAGGCTTGTCAACTTTTGAAAATAATAAAGAAGATCTCTGTATTTATGGCAAATGAGGCAACACCGAGTCGGTATCGAGTCAATGTAGTGCGCAAATTTGGCCTCCAGGTTTACTTGAGCGTTATATATAGCCAAACCGCCAAGCATTCAAGGACGCACAGGTAATCTGGATATTCTAGTAACATACAAGTTCCAATATCGCTGATTTCATTCGACATTTCCGTGCAAATAATTGTAATAATATTATCGAAGTGTCTATGTACACAGTATCCGGGCACCTAGCCTCAATATCTACAGTCTCAGTGTTATGTACACGGTAACCGGGCATGTAGCCTCAATATCTACATACACAGTAACCGGCAACCGAGCATGTAGTCTCAGTGTCACCAGAGACTATATAATTAAATACTCTCTGGTGTCACGCACACGGTAACTGGGCAGTTCAGAACTCCAAGTTCAGTTTCTGTCATCCGGTGTTGCCTTCATCCCCACCCCTCCCCCGACTGTACCTTTAAAAAAATCAATAATCCCCCCCCCCCCATTCCGGAGCCCTATACTTCGCAGCCCACAGATTTTGAATGAAATTTGGTGACCCCAACCAGTACTCACAATGTGATGCACACACACAGGTTCACTGACCTGTCACGATGGCGAGCCCGACAAGATGCTTTTATGACTTTCTATTTTTTTCAGCAAGTGACAGCACAGGACAAATATATTGATTTATTTTCATTCCGGTTACCTGTACATAGATTCTGAGACTAGATGCCCGGTCACCGTGTACGTAGATACTAAGAATAGGTGAGACTATATGCCCGGTTACCGTGTACGTAGATACTCCGTAATATTATAGTTAATAATATAGCACTACTCCAAAATCTGGAAATCAAGACTGTTATCGGGAAGTTGGGCTGGATTGATAACAACAACAACATCATGAAGTCGGGAGTAGTGCATCTGATTCGGGAAATTCCCGACAAAATCGGGAAGGTTGACAGGCCTGACATTATTTCCGGCACACTTTCAGTCACAAACATTACCTTATTGTCCCAATGAGAACATCGAATCGTCGCTGAGTGACCACCAGACAATGTAGCTGAGATGTGTGACCCAGACGAGGAATGAGATATCAGCTGGACATCACCACTGTAAACAGCGTTCATCTTGTGTTAGAATAAGCAATAATAGAACCAAAAAACATGAACGAGGTGTGATATATTTTTTAAAAAGGGAATAACATTGATCAAAACACCCTATAAACAAAAAAATAAATAATTTGAAAAAATAAAATAATCATTCAATCATAATAAAAAGCAGATCTAGTAGCACATATAGAAACCACTCAGAGAAAGAAAAAAAAAGGGAAAAGGTGTAAAGCACAAAAGATAAAGAAAAAGAAATGACAAAAACACAGATAGACACAGCAAGGACAAAATGTGGAGGTTTTACTTCTTCTAACTTCACATGCAACCCTAAAAACCTCTCCTGTCCAATAAAATCCAGAAACAATGAAAGAAAGAATGACTTATACCGGTGACTTTATCACTCTCTTTCTTTCACACACCTGTTTTCTGACAGACACATACACAAACACACAAGCATACACACACTCATAAATATATACTCAGCACTACATCATTTTCTTCCCTACTAAAACAGCCACACACAGAGAATAAGCAAAAGTACAAGAGAAGCTATACAGGCCAACACTGGAATTAAGCGGTACAGCCCAGTAAATATAACAGATATCGGTCTTCTAGCATTATGCTTCTTTTTTAAAAAGAGGTACATTTACGCCCCCGTTGACACAGTTTGCATCATATAGGAAGAAGGCTTCAGACCCTGCCTGTCAGGGTCAACCCCGGCTGAGAGGGATACACCATCCCAGCAGAAAGACCAAAAATGATAAAAATGTTTTCCCCACTCAGAAATCAAGCTCACTTCTCCTACGAGCAACAATGAAGCATGTAACCGCACCACCACAGAAGTTGATCACGTATGATGTGATCGAGAAGAACAAGAAGTGAATAAGTATACATCATACCTGTGAGTGCCACCAACTGTAAGCGCCGATGACTTGTCTGTTACTGCAGTCAGCTCTGGTATACAGTCCACTAAATACTGGACAGGACTCGCTTCCTGTACCGCGAACACATGAGAGGCAAACACATTATAATTAAATCCTAAAATTTGAACAAGTGTGTGACAAATGCTCAATCATTCAAATAGTTTGTGCTTATTGATTTACTTCTAAAACTTATGATCAAGGTAACCATGTGAGGCTTCAAGAATTAGAAATGCCGAGGCCAAGAAAAAAGCCTGCAAGCTGCACTCATAAATCTAAGAGTGGAAATGAAGCTTTTAAATGCTCAAAAGGTGGCAAACTCTTCTCTGCCAGATACTACGGTCTCATTAGCCATAGCAGAGGCAACAAATCATCTTAGTCCTTATTTCCTTCATTTCTCTTAAAGAATCTGTTAAAGAAAATTTCTCCCCTGCAGATATATTGAGCGAGCCTACTATTATTACAAGTTATGACTACACAAGAGAACAATCAAGCACAAACTCTGTGCTTTGCTTTCATTCAAATAAGAGAAAAATGAAGTTTTTACTTACCCCTAGAACACTTTGGAGATCCTCTATTGCACTTAATTCATCTCCCTGGAAACATTTATAAAGAAATAAAACAGTTTTATTAATACTAAAGTAAGACAAAAGTAAATTAAGTATCATGATGTGTAGTGGGTGACAACTCTGTGTATGTACATTGTGATTTGTATGATGATCAGTGTTTATGAACTAGTGAAAGTGTACACATGTCCGTGCAAGTCTGTGTGAGAGAGAGAGAGAGAGAGAGAGAGAGAGAGAGAGAGAGAGAGAGAGAGTGAGAGAGAGAGAGAGAGAGAGAGAGAGCCTTTGGGTCAGCATGCATGAACTCGAAAAGTACATGTACATATCACGTATAATATACTTTTCAAGACAATAGCTCACTACCCAATTCCCGTCATTTATTTTCATTCGCAGAAATGAACCAATAACAAGAATAGGCTCAAGTGACTTAAAAAATACAATGACCCTGTGTAGGACGTCCACCTGTCTACGACAACCATTTTTTTCAATGACAATGGGAGGCCATCTTGGACAATTCAGACAGCACTACTGAAATAAATATAACAGACATTCAGAATGATCTCTTTGATATACACAACTAATAATAATAATAATAATAATACAGAGACAGGTAACAAATATCCTCACCTCCAGTGCATCCCACACATAGAACATGTTGTCGGAGGTGACACAGTAAACACAGCTGTCGTCTTCTCCGCACCAACCAACACGAGCCTGGGGAAAAAAAAGAATGTTTTGAGCAACAGAAAACAATATTACAACAGTACTCTTTTTAAATTTTAGTAGAGGTTTCACGGCGCTCGCAACTGCATAAGGTCATATGAGCGCCAGAGAAGATTAGAGGTGTTACAAGAGAGTAACAAACATAAAAAAAGAAGAAGGGGAGAAAAGGACGATAGATGTTAGATAGAAAAGAAGAAGCAAACCACACCAGAGCACCCGCCAACCACTCATCGACAGTATTGACCTCTGACTACACATTAAGACAGAATTTTCAAAGAAAGAGAAAGAAAGGAAAGGTTTTAAATATCAAGTTAAAAATAAACTGTAAATGAGCCAGCAATAATATGACAGCAAATGTGTACAGATGAATATGAATAATCTTATGAGCTCAAATGTTGCTTGAATTAACTCTTTCATTACTGATGCAAAGCATCTAGAACCCAAATGGGGAGCAGTTGCTATAGAAATCTATAAAAACTTTCATTGAATATGTCACCTTTTAAAATGGTTCAATACATGATTATATAATTTCCTGATAACCAGCAACATAAGTTTTTAACCAACTCCCTCAATAACTTCCAGGAGTGGACTGTTGTCAGGTTAATACAAGTAGATCCCCAGAATTCAAAACTTACAACATCGGATGACGCATTGGATGTGACCTGTAAAGCATCTTCTTCAGAAGTCTCTGACAGGTCAAACGTGCACACGAGGCCGTCGGAAGACCCCGATGCTAGATACTGATCACTGCCTGGCTTGAAAGACACCTGGGAAGAGGGATAAACAACATGTGTACACAAATTCAGTAAGGGAAACGATGCTTTAACCATACGCCACTAATATTACGAAAACATCCTCGATAAGTCACTGACAGTTCTCCAATGAGGGAAACGTCTTTTAAACTAGATGTCTTTCATCAAAGTACATCAAGATTATAAAGATATTTGTAAGCATCAACATAATCTAAGAACAAATAAAGGAATGTCATTAATTTGAAATACAGGTCCCAAACTCCTCGTTCTTTAGAACAGCTGCCCCACAATAAACAAGTTGTCCATAGTAGCAAGATTTGGACACAAACAGGTGATCACCAAGAGGAGTTTTTGGAATTGAGCTACTAAACAAGACTTTTCTTTTATGATCTATGTGATTTTACACCCCCAGTTGCATTAATGTAGATAACATAGAAGACAGGCTTCTGATCCTAAATGTCCGGGCCAATACAGGTTGAGAGGGATCCAACATCCTAGCAGAAATACTGAGATACTCTATAAAAATATCTCCCCACTTAGGAATTGAACTCGGGTCTCCTGCATATGACAGCCAAGGGCCTGATAGCAACACCACAGTTTAAACATTAAACAGGATTAAACATCTCAAATAAGAGCACAAGGCTGTCAGATCTCATAACAACACATCACAATATCTACCTGAGTAATGTCATCATCATGGCATTCATTATAACATCCAAGCACTGCCCTTTTTCTCAAGTCCCTGGAAGAAAGATCAGCACAGAAAGTAGAAAATAGCACACTGTATCCAACTCTGGGCAAGTTTCAAGTTTTCTGAATATAACATTCAGAGACAGGCAAGCAATGTCAATTGAGATTTAACATTCAAGAAATTAAAGCAAAGGTTTCTGATAACTGCGTTTTTTATAATTCCAATTAAGATACAAATATGAAAGGCGTGCTAACAAAAGGAGTTACTTCTCTCAATCCAAAAATGGAGGTTCAGATGAAAATTGACAATGGGGTCAGATTTACAGATTTTTAATAGATGCCATTTTAAGTCTACCGAGTCTTTTATTATTCGATACTTACAAATTGGACAAACTCCACTGATAAAGTTGATGTATCAATTTTCATAAGGCTAAAATCCGAGAAGCAACTCATTTTGTCAGTATACCTCACATATTATAGTCTTTGTTGAATTATTTTTATTGTATTTTTATCTTTTTTAACTTTATATGAAACACCCAAGAACAATTACATGTACTTTACCACATAATTCAGAATGTAGCGTCGGTGGCCTTGTGGTTAGGCTCTCGGACTCGCAACCGTAAGGTTGTGGGTTCGAATCCCGTCAGGGGCCCGACGTTGTGTCCTTGGGAAAGGCACTTTACACGAATTTTCCTTGGGAATGGATACCCGGCTATAGAAAGCGAACGATCTTGTCAGTTTGTTAGTGTTTGAGCGCTTAATCAGCTGCTTGCACTGCATGCTTCCCGGGAAGCTGAGAATGTTTCGGAGTGTTCTATGATCTGCTGGGGTAATAATATAGTGTAAAGCGCATAGAGCCTGCTGTTGAGCGGGGATATGCGCTATACAAATGCTATTTATTATTTATTATTATAATTAATTATAAGGAACTATCTGTTTTTGTACGTAGATAAAAAGTTTAAAAATTTTTATGATACAAATGAATACAGTCTAAATTGTCCAAGATGGCCATCAAAGTGGATGTCTAAGACAGTGTCAGTGTCAATATAAAATGTATTTGAAATAGACATCAGGGCACACATTTCTGAAAATATATGTGTCACGACATGGTGGAATCAGGCTCTCGTCAATTTTTGTGCATGTGGAGTTATTGGTAACTTCTTAAAGTTTGTTTATTTATGTTGCTTTTGATGAAAAAAAATACCCATCTATCTTGAGCAGAAGTGAAGATGTCTGTGATTGAAAGAGGTAAGTTCACTTGGTTTCAGCGGTAAAAATAACAAGAAAATAGCCGCCAAAAGTTGGTAACTTCAATAGCTAAAGAGTCTTTGAAAACTGAAAAATTGCATATTTTGAGCATTTAATCAATGTTTTTCAATGAAATTCACATGGAAATATGTTTTTATTTGGACATAAAAGGGTTGAACAAAAAACCAAACAATCGATTAAAATTGCGAAGCTGGTGGGAAAATGCCTGTTTCTCCAATTTCGTTATTTTGACGAGCGTCAGATTTCATCACACAATGCCTCACATATAGCCTTCATCCCTTTACTCTCTGCGTGAAATTCTGTCCTTCCAATCAGTATTCAGTGGTAAGGCTACCGGACCCTCATCGTGAGATTGTGAGTTTGAGGGTTCAAGCATCAGCTCTGTCGGACATTGCGTCCTGCCTTGGGAAAGACACTTTTCACGAATTTCCCACTTGGCTTTGTCTTTTTGGAGATGGATGTTTAACTCGGAGGTCACGCCTCTTAAATAACCTCATAGTGTCGATAGGGGTATTAAACCTACACCATTTCACCATTTTTAATCAGCTTTTTTACTTAAAAAACTAAAATTAGAAAAAAAATCAACTGCTCAGAGTAAGACTCCGGCATACATCACTTTTTTAAATGGCGTACAGCAGAATCTTACACTAAGCAGTCCAGATGGACCCAACAGACAGAGAAGCATCATCGCAAAGGCTCACCAAAAGAGCAAGAAAGCGTCATCGCTGATCTTCTCAGTGCCGGCACACAGCAGATGGTCCGAGTGACTCACATCCACAGACAGGAAGTCACCTTGTACGTTAGGGGGAGCTGAGCAGAGACAGAGTACAAGAAAGATGATGACACTCACAATACGAGTTACGCAACTTATAGAATAACAAATCTAGTGCATACATAAAGCACACACACACATTGCGAACAGATTTCCCAGACCAACATTTTTTCTTATTTGTATGTATATTCTTGGTAGGCCTACATAAAACATGTAGATAGCAAAATTTGCAAAAAAAGAAAAGATTTCTATGTCCCGCCAATTTCGCTAAGTGCTTGCAAGACCATACATAATCTGATGCATTGACTACTGTTCTTTTACTTTATTTGGTCATTTGTACAAGTAATTGTCTTTGACAGGTGGACGTTAGAGCAAATTTGAATGTATTATGAAAATATTTTTAATCATTATATACCAGCGCAACAATTTTTTGGCTCACTTGCACCAGAGGATTTATGAGCTAATGTGGACATTTTTCAAAGGCAGTTTAGGAGTTTTAAAAAGTAAGATAAAATATCTTTAAAATGTTACATAGATTTCTGTTTTACATGACAATAATGCAGGGTGCATTGACTCAATTCAGACCAGTAAGAGGTGAAAAGAAACACAAACTCAAGATGAAGTTAAATATTTCAACAAAACCTACTTTTTTAATTACCTTGAAAAGTACGATCGTGATACCCTTTGGAAGTCAATGTGAATCATCCTTGTCCTCTTTACGCCCCTTCTTTTATAGCTTATAAAGACAAAGAAGAGCTACTTTCACAGCAGAGCCAAAAGAGCTGCCTTCAAAATAACCTACTAAAGTCTCACAGAGGAGCAAGGAAGTAACTCAGATTAGAAGCATAACAATATAAATATTTAATAAAGATTTGCTTTTTCGTGCTTACTTTTTAAAATCTGTGTTTCAGAATTCGTCCTGACATCCCAACATCTGAAAAGGAAAGGAAAACAAAAAAAGAAATTTGTTTAGCTTCAAAATATACAAAAAGCAAGGGTTGTCTGAAAATTTATAATAGAATCTAAAGCCTAATAATAAGAGGCATTCCGAGTTTGCTCATTTAATAATTTTCAGAACATTAAAAAAACTTTCTGCAAAAATATATGTACCCACAAAGAAAACAATTTTAGCTCACATAATATTATAATCTTTAGAACTAGATTTCAAAAGCTGTCAACAAAAATAGCGGTACCCAGTAGGAAAACACCTTCAATTTCATAAAAAGTTCTGCAGCATTTATGCCCTTTACTACTCAAAATTCTTCAGTATCAGTACCTAGGTCTTCCCTTTCAGAAAACACACAAAACAAACAAAATTATAATTTCCAAGGTCAGCTTGGTGATGAAAACAGCTACAAAACAGTGCTATCAAAACTTGAAGCAAAATTTTCCTGATAACTAAATTCTGGCCTGGCAGCATGCGTAGCAGCCTACCTCACAGACTTGTCCTTGGAACATGAGAACGCCACATTTGGGTCTGTTTTGCCAAATGTCACTCCAGTGACTGTACTTTTATGACCTGTCAGATAAGATAAGACAGATAAGAAAAACCTTTATGGTTCAGATCCTGGCACATTGGTTTAGTGATTCACCACATACACACATGTATACACACACATTATGTATGCATGTACAGTCGAACCTGCCCTGACGGCCACCTCTATAAGACGGCCACCTGTACAAACGGCCACCTGTACAAACGGCCACTTTCCATTTCCCCCCTTGCGTTTTTTCTATATACAGTCAAACCTGTGTAAGACGGCCACCCATTGTCAAGGAGAAAAGTGGCCGTATAAGACAGGTGGCCGTCTTATGCAGGACTGATCAAGATGAAGAAAACAAACCATTCCCATCTGAAGTCCCAACCGAAAGTAGCCTTTGTTATTTTTATTTTGTTGCTGATTTTGCGCAAGGGGGACAATAATACGAAATGTATAAGACGAGGAAGACCGAGTGCCATGTTAAAACGAACACATGGGTTGCCACCACTCGGAGAACAAGCGACGCTTCTGTCGCAAGTTCATGTTGACGTCCGTTGTTACTTTGTTACAGACTGGGTAAACAGTGACCCCTCATCTCACTTACGATTTGTGTATGAGTTCTCGGCGGGGCTTATGGGTTATGAGGGATCACACGCTTACCTCACCAGCAGCTGAAAATTGGTACCTATTGGTCAACAGTGGGAGGGGCCTACGCAACATGATCGGTTGGAGGGACTACTTAACGACAACGACAAGTGATTATGACGGCTCCCCCACAATGCCAAAGGGCCAATGCACAATTTATGACAAAACGTAATGAAGTCACTAAGGTGGCCGTCTAAGACAGGTGTTATTGCTTAGTGTGACAGGGGTTGTGTGTTAAAATATAATTATATAGAAAAAACACAAGGGGGAAATGGAAAGTGGCCGTTTGTACAGGTGGCCGTCTTATAGAGGTGGCCGTCAGGGCAGGTTCGACTGTAATTTAACTGTGTAAAATGGGCACCTGTCCAACGCGGCCGCGGCCACCATATTTTAACACACAACCCCTATCACACTAAGCAATAACACCTGTCCTAGACAGCCACCTTAGTGACTCCATTACATTTTGTCATAAATTGTGCATTGGCCCCTGGCGTTTTAGGTGAGCCGTCATAATCCAATCACCTGTTGTTGTTGTAAGGTAGTCCCTCCAACCGATCATGTTGTGTTGGCCCCTCCCACTGTTGACCAATAGGTACCAATTTTCAGCTGCTGGTGAGGGAAGCGTGCGATCCCTCATTACCCATAAGCCCCGCCCAGAATTCATACACAAATCGTAAGTGAGATGTGTGGTCACTGTTTACCCAGTCTGTAACAAAGTAACAATGGACATCAACATGGACTTGTGACAGAAGCCTCGCTCGTTCTCCGAGTGGTCGCGACCCATATGTTTGTTTTACCATAGCACTCGGTCCCCCTTGTCTGACACATTTCGTTTTATTGTCACCCTTGCACAAAATCAGCAACAAAATAAAAATAACAAACAAAATACAAACCAACAACAACGACAACAACAAAAACAACAATAATGCAGCTACTTTCGATTCGGAATGGGGTTTGTTTTCTTCATCTTGATCAGTCCTGCCTAAGACAGCCACCTGTCTTATACGGCCACTTTTTTCCTTGACAATGGGAGGCCGTCTTACACAGGTTTGACTGTACATAAAATTGAAAGTAAAAGAAAAGCAGGGATACAAATCATTCTGATAAGAGGTCAGCATGAGGAACAAGACAGAACTTTCTCTGTCAGGAGATACAACGGAAGATTCCCAAGTTCGTTGCATATTTTTTTAAATGACGCAGTTTTCTTGTGGTGCTGGTCAATAATGTGTGGGTACTTCACCTTAAATAATGGCAAAGTGGTAAAAAGGTGCATTAAATACCACAAAAAGAACAAACAAATGGTTTTAATGATGTTTCCCATGATGTTATGCTCAGTTCTACATAAACGGCAATTTTTAGCTTTTTTAGTCAGAGTTTTACAACACTTGCAACTGGATCGATAAAAACAACAACAATGACAATTGCAAAACAATAAGGTCACATAAGTGCCAAAAGTATTACTACAGTTAACATACAAAGAAAAGAAGGAGAAATAAGGGCGATAGATGTTTGATAGAGAAGAAAGAACAAACTACATCACAGCATCCGCCCACCACTCACAGCAATTTTTATGTATGTGCTCTATACTTCTTTACTGTCAGCTAGGTAGGGCAAACATGCAGGACACTACTGTGAAAAACTCACCACAAAGGCTAGTTTTGGTAGTTAGACGACTCCTCAACATGAGACGAATATTGAAGTTGCTGCACACGGCTGCTACAAGAGGGTCAGGCTCACTGAAATTAAAGTTTGGTAAGAATCAAAGCCTAAAATTCTATTTCGGCAAATCACACTCATAACATCTTGCAACGAATAAATGAATATGGCATGGGATTATAGACGTTGTAACTGCACTACAGAATACATTTCTACAACAAGGTGTCTGCAAAACTATAGCCTCTGGGATCCTTCTACTTGTCATTAAAAGGAAACCGATTGCCATAGTAATAAAACACATGCCAGGTTGGACAAAAACAATAAAATAGCAAAGCAACCTGCCTTTATCAATTCATATTTATCTTCACAATGTATAAGTATATATATTATATATATATATGTGAAGCAGCGCGGTGGAATCAGGCTCTCGTCAATATTTGTGCTTACAGAGTTATTGGTATCGTCTTAAAGCTTGTTCACTTGTCTTTATTTGGATGAAAAACAGTATCCATTTATCTTGAATACAAGTCGAGACATTTGCAAATGAAGGAGGTGGTAACCTGTTTTCAGAGGTAAAATTAGTGACAAAATGGCCACCAAAGATTAGTTATTTGCTTTGCTTAAGAGTCCATGATAATTGAAAATGTACATTTGTTGTGCCATTAGTCAACGTTTTTTTTTTTTAAATCTACACAGAAATGAGTTCTTTAATGGGCATGAAAGGTGTTGAGCCAAAAAAACAAAAATTTGATAAAAATTCACAAACCTGCGGAAAAATGCAGGTTTCTTCACTTTGATTATTTTGACGAGAGCCTGATTCCACCACGCTGCCTCACATATCTATTTAGAGATGTTATTGTCTATCTATTTCTTTGAAAAACCAGATCATATTATCATGGTTAAAAGCTCCATTATTGTCAAGATGTTGTAGCTGCTTTAATCTGATAATCCACTGTACTGATACCCTGTACGATCAAACTTTGAAGACCAACTCAATTACAAACAAAAATTGTTAGAGCTTGCAATATCTATCGACTGCTATTTCTTCCCTTGATGAAGATTATAAACAATACAACCTACTGAAGTAAGGAACGGTACAAGAACACAAATACTAATACAATCTACCTGGACTGCACTGCAAAGTCTAGCACATAATCTGGCTCGGCTTTATGAATCTGTACCGCTGACTTCTCCGCCAAGTGGAGTTGGTTCAACTGTTGTAACAACTCTGACACATTCTCCATTGTGCGAGATTAATTCTGCCTGTATGTACTCTGACCAAAGCAGGAACTGGCGACAAAAATTTTTACATTTTGAAATATCACATTAAGTCGTAAACTTTGAAGTTGCACCAGATCCACCAAATGGAAGGCTGAGGGGTTACACCAAAGGGTCATTTTATAATAGCACAAATAAATATTACGATATACAGTCAAACCTGCCATGACAGCCACTTCTTTAAGACGGTACCTGTACAAACAGTCACTTTCCATTCCCCCCCCTAGTGTTTTTTCTATATATAATATAACTGTGTAAAACAGGCACCTATCCAACACGGCCGCCGCCACCCTATTATATCAACCCACGGCCAAATCTATCTGCTTAAGGCGGCGAGACTTTGTCAAAAATTATGCATTTTCCCCTGACGTAGTGGACAAGTCGTCATAATTCATTCACCTGTCGTTGTTGTCAGTCCTTCCAATGGATGAAACAGTCATGTTGCTTTGGTCGCTCCCAATGTTTACCCAAGTTGACCATTGGGTAACAATAAATTTTCAGCTGCTGGTAAGGGAAGCATGTGATCTTATTACTCAGTCCGAAAACCCAGTCAGTAACAATGGAAGTCAACACAAACTCGCAACAGAAGTGCTGCTCGTTCGCCGAGTGATGGTGACCCATTTATTCATTTTACTATGACACTTGGCTTCCTTGTCTGAAACATTTCGTTTTGTTAGAATGACCTTTCCCGGAACCATAATTTTAAAATATAAATAAAACTAACAACTAAAAGTCCTACAAAAAACGTCCTATCCTCTCCCCCCTTTCAAAATAAATAAAACAACAACACATATTAATCAGCCCTAGGGCAGTCCTAAGCATGCAACCACCTCCAGTTGGGATCTCAAGAGTAAATAATTTGGGAATTTTAAATTTTGATCACTACTGCCTAAGACAGCCATCTGTATTATACGGCCACTTTGTCCCTCCACAAAGCGAGGCAGTCTTACACAGGTTCGACTGTATATATTATAGCTATATATATAGATCTAGATCTATACGATCACTATAGAAAAAAAATTGTCTGCTACATTCCCACAGATCTTCACTAACTGAATCATCAGGACCTGGCCCCAACAAACTGTGTCCAGTATCAGAGGCTTCTGGTTGCCACACCCACCCCCAACAATAATTAATAATTAATCATTATTTCCACAAAAAGTCATGAAACATGCAGAAAAATTTCAATCAATTCAATACTTTTGAAACAACAGATTTTAATACATTGATGAAGCTACAGAGAGCACCTAGATCTAGATCTAGCACACCTCTCAGATTGGACAAAAATATAAAAGATGTAGATCTAGATCTAGATCTAGAATCTAGATCTAGATATCTAGATCTAGACTCTAGTCTAGATTCTATTTTCACAATCTATTTTTGTCGGTACTCAGGGGTTTCCCTCTTGATTCTAGATCTACACATGTACGGCATACCGTCACGTACGTCATACTGTCAGTTGGCACGCATTTGGCCTAAAATTGGACAACCAGACAATTATGCGATAATCTGGAATGCTGTCTGCTAAACAATTCCGTTCAACATTGTTTTGTTTTCAAGTTCAACAATTTTGAGCAGAATCAGACACCTGTGTGAGCAGAAATGATCCATTTCATCTCCAAATGTAAGAACCGCGTTCAGCCATTACGGCTTGCAGATGCGCAATACATCTTTGGAAATAAGCTATTGGTTCTACAATCGTACCCGCAGGATTCGTTTCGCATTTTTATTCAGTTTATAAGGTGTCTAGTTACCGCCACAAACCATTCGCTGCTCTTTGTTGTAACAATTGGCGCCCGTAGGGGGGGTGACCATATGGGGTACAATTTTTTAATGGATGTACCCCATACCGTCACCGTATTTTTTACATGGTGCGTGACTTGAAAAATAGTTATTTCTTGGGGAGTGCTTATTTAGGCCACATATGGCCTAAATAAGGTAAGGGAGTTTTTTTTGCTTATAATTTAGGCCTAAATAAGGTCACCCTATTTCTTGACGGACTATGGATGGCATCTTAGTACTTTAGATTTTTTAGTTTCTATGATTTGATATAGATCTAGATAGATCTATTTAGACCTATTTAGACACGGATTCATTAGAAAATGAGCGACTTTAGATTGTTCTTTTTTAATGTTTGAAACAAATTTATATGAAGGAAACTCTATCCCGTTGTATGTAATGATGATGATGATGTTCCTCTGTCCAATGTATACACATGTTGTGATGATGTTCTTCCAGCCACTGTTTCCACATGTTGTGATATTGTTCCTGCTCCTACTGCTTCTGTTTCAGAAGAAAAACTTGCTGGCCCTCCCCCAACTGCCCTTGTCTCTAGTTGTGAGTGGTCAGTTGATGCCCTAGACTTTTCGACCACAGGTCTGGAATTCTCGGGGATCGAATGTACCTCCGAGGACTTCCTGGATCCTGCAGCAGAGTTTCAGCTACCTTTGGTTTTGACCCCAGCTCAGGATCCTGTGGACAACCAGGACTATGTCTATTGTCTACCTGAGCAGGCATTGAGACCATCGGAAGATAAAACTCTGGTGACACCCCAAGCCCCCCAAAAACTGCCTCAGGACAACACTTTTGCTTTGTCCTTGACAGTCTAATTGATTACGCCATTGCCACAGACATGCATTGGGTCCGCCGTTGCCATTGGCACAAAATCGAACCTAAGGAGAACGAGGGGGCATACAAAAAATACCTTGATTTGTAAAATCAACTCATTCCTGCCCCCTCGTCGTCAACCTGCCCATACCAGCAAGCTGGAACTATCTAAGGTTTCAACACAGAGAAGCGGGCTAAGGCCCCTACATACATGTCTTACGGGCAAAGTACAAAGCATGGGAGGAGGCGAAGAAATTGGAAGAAGAAAAGAAAAAGGAAGAAGTGGAAAAGAGGAAGAGAGAAAGGGAGAGAAAAGGGTGGAGAAGGAAGAAGAGAAAAGAGGAGAAAAAGTAACGAAGTTGGAGAAGCAGAGAACAGGGAAGAAGAAGAAGAAAAAACAGGGAAATTCATGTATGTGTGCGAGTAAGATGTTCATGTGAGTTTGTTGTGATACATGTTGGAAGAGTAAAATGAAGCATTCAAGTACTTGTGTGTGAGTAAAAGATGTTAATAATAATAATAATAAATGACATTTATATAGTGCTCAACCCCTAATAAAGTACACAGGCTCTGAGCGCTTTACAATACAGTACAACATACAGCAGTAACATGAAACATTGTGTTCCCGACTAAAGAAAATTATTCCAAATATTCATCTTATTAATTTAAAAACAGAAACGACTTCAGCTGACCTTTGAATGAATCAAAACATTTGATTTCTCTCAACGTACTTGGTAAAGCATTCCAGATCTTGGGGCCTTGGTATTCAAATGCCCTTTCACCCATTGTTTTAAGTTTCATAGATGGTAAAATAAATTTCTTTTTGTCAGCTGATGACCTTAAACTGCGAGTTGGAATGTACAGTCTTAACAGATTTGATAAATATGATGGTGCATTATCATTCAAACATTTGTGACATATGGTGGCCAACTTGTACACAATCCTTTTCTCAACAGGAAGCCAATGCAAAGTTCGTAAAAGAGGTTTAGCAGAGTCTCGCTTTCTTTTCCGTAAAACTAAACGTGCTGCATTGTTTTGGACAGTTTGAAGTTTTTTAACTTTCTCCAGTGATATTCCTGATAACAAGGAGTTACAATAATCGAGTTAAGATAAAATTAAGCTAGTTACTAGTAAAGCAGTATACTTGGTATTGATCAGATGACGTATTTTATTAATTTTTCTTATTTCTAAATACATGCAGCTGATCAGATGATTTACCTCAGCCGACATTGACAAATAAGAATCAAAATAGATTCCAAGATTCTTAACTTTTCTTGAAAATAAAATTTTTGCATCACCAATTTTAATGTGATCATGGTCAACCTCTTTAACAGACTTTGCATTGCCTGCCAGAATGACTTCTCTTTTATCATCATTTAACATCAATTTATATTTGTTCATCCAGTTTTTCACTAAGGCAATACAATTTTCAGCACGATGGACAAGTTCATCTAAGTTGGTAAACAATGTTGAACCATAAATTTGGGTATCATCAGCATAGAAATGGTATTTTAAGTCATATTTAACTATTTACTTGACAAGTGGTGGAGTATAAATGGTGAACAAAACTGGACAGAGGACTGAGCCCTGGGGGACCCCATACTTAAGAGCATGATCTGATGACTTAAGCCCTTTAATAACAACAGATTGGTAACGATTTGACAGGTAAGAAGAAAACCAGCTAAGGGCAGTCCCGGATATTCCAAAAGACACTTCTAATCGCTTCAATAAAATGTGATGGTCAATATGTATCAAAAGCTGCTGATAGATCTAAAAGGCTCAGCAAAACAACTTTTCCTGAATCACAATCAGTAAGCATGTCATTCGAGATCATGACTTTAAGAAGTGCTGTTTCTGTGCTGTGGTTAGCTCGATAGGCAGACTGGAATGGCTCTAACAGATTGTTTTCTTGTAAGTGATGACGAAGCTGCTCGGGGACAACCTTTTCAAGGATTTTAGACAAAAAAGGTAGATTTGAAACAGGTCTATAGTTCTTTAAGACATTCTGATCTAAGTTTTGCTTCTTTAGCAACGGTTTTACAAGAGCGATTTTAAACGAATCTGGTTCAAGTGAGTTTGTTGTGATATATGTGGGGAAGAGTAAAATGAAACATTCATGTACCTTTGTGTGAGGAAGATGTTCATATGAGTTTGTGATATGTGTGTAAGAGTAAAATGAAGCATTCAAGAGCTTGTGTGTGAGTAAAAGATGTTCAAGTGAGTTTGTTGTGATATGTGAGGAAGAGTAAAATGAAGCCTTCATGTACCTGTGTGTGAGGGAGATGTTCATATGAGTTTGTGATATGTCTGGAAGAGTAAAATGAAACATTCATGTCTAGATATCTAGATCTATGTGTGAGTAAGATGTATGTGTGTCTGTTTTGGTGGTTGTTCTTTTTAGTATGTCAATAAACATTAGTTCTGTCTTAGAACTCTTAGGCCCACTGTACAAAAGGAGTTCGTCTTTCCTTCTTTCCTTTTTTCAAACGCCTAGTTGTGCTTCAATTTGGGTGTGATGGTATGGGGTGTAGTGGGTGACGGTATGGGGTACATACCATGACAGAAAACCCGACACGTGACGATATGGGGTACATGTCAGGACATGTGTCAAGTCTCGGTTAGGGGTCTTCTTTATACACTATCTGACTAAAATCTTCACCTCACACCTACAGGAAAGGCTGGCCTCTCAACAAAACGAAATTTTGGGTCAATGTTTTTGAAAGAGCCGAAGTTATGGTAATACAAAAGTTCACTTCCGGAAATAGTCATCACAAAACACTAAGGTGACGGTATGCCGTACATAGGCTCTAGATCTAGATCTAGATTCTAGATCTATAGTCCAGACGAAGATTCAGATCTAAAAATACTAAATTAGATCAAGACTTGAATCAAGTCCCTAGATCTATATTTTAGATTTCTAGATCTAGATCTAGATCCAGATTTTAGATCTAAATCTAGATTCTAGATCTAATCTAATAAAGACTAATATAGTCTAATGCTGTGCCTAGTTCGTGATTCCATGTCGTTGGTGTGGCTGGGGGAAGTCTGGTGTCTAGCCCTAATAATCTATATTCTATGCCTAGATCTAGAATCTAGATCTAGATTAGATATATATCTATATCTAGATATAGATATAGATCTACTTTCGATTTAGATCTCTAGATTTTTTAAATCTAATTTTTAGACGTCCTACTGCTTGGGTGTTGTTGCGAGTCTGTCGGCTGTCATCACCAATCATCCTCCCATTTCAAAGTAGAAAACAATCACAAAAACTAAACTGAAACTTGGGACGCATGTCTGTATCGTGGCAAAAACATACAAACCTTCAATATTAAGCATACCTAGCCTACCTTCAAGTCAATGCCTTTCTTGTTCTTCAGAACCACATGCTTAAATACACATGGTGCAGATGTTTAGCACTTGGTGTTTACAGTTTACAGAAGCCCCGAATGTTGACTTCAGGGGCTGAAGAGTCGAGCAAGAAGAACTGAATATTTCCGTTTCCGGGCCAGCTGCTCTAGGCCTCTGCCCATTTTCAAAACAAGAAGGCCCAACCCCCAACATTCAACTGACTGTTTCTCTTTCCCGGGTAAGATCTGAATGTGTATGAGTCTATTGCTACTTAGATCTACTGCTATCAACTTACTTTCAGGGTAAGCGTGTTGGCCAAGCGGGCTTGATCTAATCTGGATTCTAGATCTAAAATTGATTTATTAGGATTTTTTTAGTTTTAAGTTTTAAGACTTTATTACTTTATTTTACGTTCAAACGTTGGGTTGGTTTTGTTTGTTCGTTGTTTTTTGGGGGGAGGGGGGGGCAGAGTCTAATCCGTAGCCGTAGCATGCAAAAGATAACGAAAACTAGATTCTAGATCTAGATCTACACTCTATATCTAAACTGCTTGATATAGAATCTAGATCTAGTGAAATACTAGATCTATATCTAGATTCTAGATCTAGACGACAGAAATGAAATGTGGTTTCATAGAACTGTTGACAAGTCTTAGTGTTGAAAATATCGTGGTAGGAAAAGAAATCCTATGAGGTAGCCTAGATTTAGTGCTGATTGGAACCAGCACGGGGTGCTGGCTAATAAAAACAATATGAAAAGGCAAGCAAATGCAGTTTCTGAGACACTTGAATTGACGTTCATTAAGGAACATCTTGCTCTCAGATGAAAAAATAGAAGGCCAAAGAGGCAGAGGTTGACCAACAAACAACAGCTAGCTAACTCAGGGAACTTGAACGGATGTGTGTCAGTGAAATACATGTAGGGCCTACCAGGATAATATTGGTAGGCCAAGATCTACCTTGAAAACATCAGAGCAGAGAAATGAGTGTTAAACCATGACTACCGATGTCTGAAGTCTGGCGGGATCAGATCTGACACTTGATGATGATGATGATGCATAGCTCGGGTTTCTTGATCAAAGTTTAGACGTTAGATAGAAGGTGCAACAACAGGTTCATCACAAGGGTAGTTATTATTTAACAAATAACGTGAGATAACGTGAAATATCATGAGATAAATTAAATGAAAATGGTATGAGTTTAACGCCCCTATCAACACTATTAGGTCGTTTAAGAGGCGGGACCTCCTAGTTGAACGTCTGTCTCTGATAGGACCGAGCCAAGTAGGAAGTTCGTGTAAAGTGTATTTCCCAAGGACATAACGTTGGACTGAGCTGAGGCTCGAACCCCCGAACCCGCAATCTCACGATTACAAGTCTGGTAGCCTAACCACTAGGCTACCGACGCCACCTTGAGATAAATGAGATAACATCTCTTATTTTAACAAATAACGTGAGATATCCTGCTTGCCACATGGGCTGTTTCAGCGAAACGGACGTCACTTTCAGGGCACTTTTTGGGGCTTATTTATTAGTACAGCATGGCTGATTTTGTTTTTTAATGTACTTAAATGTGTCATGCATAGCCAGACTAAAAGTCTATAAGATGGAAATATCAGTCTTTGTGTACCGGCCTCCATCTCTGAGAAGTACACTGCATAGGCCTACTGGACGTCACAAAAAAAAAATATGGACAAGACTTTTGGGGTCACCTTAGTCAGTGCAAAAACTGTGAAGTTTGATTGGTTGGTGTCAACGAGCAGTCAATCACTCGTTGGCATTTATAATTTGTATAGGACTGAGGCCTGATTGTCACGTCTAACCGACACTTAACACAACGAGATTGATTTAAGATTGTGTGGTATAGAAAAAAAATGCTGATACGTTTTATTAAAGGAAGGTACTACTGGTAAAAGAATGTTAATAAATAAGTCAATGGAATCAAATTGTTTGTACATACATAACATAATGTAACAATCAATGAATGGTGTAACATAGATTGTATGTACATAATTGTATGTGCATTGTAGAACGTCTCAATGATTACATGATAAAAACCAAGGTCAAAATAAACAATGACATTCCAATCAACTACACGACATAACATTCTAGTGTAAAGTTATCTTTTACCATACCTAGATGTGTGAGTGGTCAAATTACTGTAACTAGATATGCAGAGTCGTTCCGCTCTGGATATGCAAGTGAAATGATACTAACTAACGTGCCTAAATAAATTAAATAATATAATTAATAGCTATCGGGTTTCCAAGAAAACGCTACGTTTTGCATTTACAAGAAAACAAAGATTTTCGCCATCGTTTCGGATTTCCAAGAAAACGCAACTTTCGGTTTCAAGTTCAATTCGGTGTTATCTCAGGATATATCTCACGATATCTCACTCTATCTCAGGATACCTCACGGTATCTCACGTTATCTCACGTTATTTGTGATTTAATGATAACTACACCCGGTGTTATCTCAGGATTTTTCACGGCATCTCACGTTATTTGTTAAATGATAACTACCGCATCATAAGGTACAAGAGTTTCCTGTTTTTAACGGGATGTTGGGGGGGGTTACAGAGGTTTGTAAGTATACAATCAAGTTTGGTTGCAGTGTTCGCAAATGCTTCAGACTACTGAGCTTCAGGTTTTTCAAATGCGACTTTTTATCTTTCGTGAGAAACCTAGGTCCTACCCAGACCTAGGGGCCTACTCAGACACTCAGTACCCAGTGAATCCTACGACAATAGAACCGAACACTTTATTTTAAAATCGGCATTACTTTTTTTTTCAGAACTATAATGTACACTGATGTGTGCGTTCTTGGTGCAGGCATAACTGGTTTGTCAGCAGCTATCAATGTTCAGAAGCTCATCCGATGCGTCAACGTCACCATAATCGCAGACAGTTTTGGCCAGGACACCACTACCCCAGTTACCAGAAACCTTTTTCTTCCCATTCCATCAAGCGTCAAAGGAACTGACCCTGATGCTTTACGGTGTGTGCATGCGTTGTTACTTTCTTGATTTTCAGTTATTAGAAAGATTTTAGTTTTTTCCTCAGCTATATGTATCATAAAGTGCTTGTTCTTCCCTAGTCACTCATCATCATTTTGCTTACTTATTTACTTACTTACTGTTCTCTTTTGGCCAGTCTTTTTGAGTGTTCTCCCTTTGACTGGAAACAACAGAATAAGGGCGAAAAAATCTTGGAGGTCCCATGTGTTCAGGTTGCACATGTTAAAAATCCCTTGGTGGTCTTAAAAGCGATAAGAGTAGGCTTCGGCTGCCACACGAGCAAATTCAAATTTAACGATATTATAACTTTTCTAAAGAGAAGGCGATAAGACTGGTGCCTGTGGTGCAGCAGTTAGGCACTTCACTGTCTCACACAGGAGACCTGATTGGGGAGAAATTTCTATAGAGTATTTCAGTATGTCTGTTTGGGTGTGTTATCCTTGTCAACGGGTTGGTCCTGACAGGCAAGATCGAAAGCCCGCCTCCTAAATGATCGAAACTGTGTCATGGTGGCGTCAAAATTCCACTCAAAGGCAGTTAAACACGATTGATAGCTGTGAATTTGAAGAGCCAAACTTGTTTTCCTAAGTTTTTATAAAGAGGGGGTGACTGGTAGCAGAATAAAGGTGCTGCATCGAACCCTACTTGTCAAAACTTTACTACAACAATTTGCCGCAGACTCTTACCTTCTTGTACTTCCTTTCTCCTCACTTTTTAAAACCTGAGATCATAGATTTAGAAATGTGCTCTCCAGTTGTGCATGTCCTTAATAGTTGTTATCTGTAAGTTTGTGGGGAGGGGGGGGGGAGGGTTGTGTTGTTTTTGTTGTAGTTTTTTGGGGAGGAAGAGGGGTTTAGGGGTATTATATAACAAGATGCTTGTGAGATTTATTTTGCAACACCCCTCTTCCATGGTGTAGCCCTAGGTTTAAATTTCCATTTTTTCCAGGATTTTTAAGTACTTGTTTTTGTTTTTTGTTTTTTGCGAGTAGATATTTGTTATATTTACATTAGTAATATACAGTATCAGTTACATGAATTATTTTATGAAAAGCGCAAATAACGTTACTCTGATATAACATAGAATTGGTTGAAAACCTCTTCAGGAATGCTTTGTTGTATTAAGATTATAAATGCCTGTCTTTTAGTAAGTGGTTTCTGGATGGCTGGACTCATCACTTCACACGAGCGAAGACACCAGAGGGAGAGGAATCTGGCCATTCCTTAATCACAGGCTACTACTTGTGGTCAGAGGGGGAGGCCCCCATCCTCTCAGACGCTGTCTTCAACTTCCACCAGCTCTCAGAGTCTGAGCTTGCTGAAGAAGATTTCCCTTACGAGTAGGTTCAGACAAATGAAATAATGCACCTGTGGTCAATTTATTTATCATCTTTCTATGAAAAAAGCCTCCATTAGTGTTTTTAATTTGTGTCTTTTTTTGTAATGAAACATGTCAAGCTCATGTTTACGCGTGAAGATTGTCAAAGTCGAAGGAAAATTATAATTGTGAAGAATTCCCCCCCCCCCCCCCAAACCAGGGCTGTGCTACTGACTGAAGTTGTCTTTAGGCCATTCTCAATTTGGGGGGGGGGGGGTATTAACATGTTCTTATGCACAGTAGAATTGTAAATGGGCGGATTTATCCAGTCATATTCATACTGCACCGGAACAACATAGTGGGAACTGCTGCTTTTTCTTCCCTCATCCTTACTGTTACTATCATATCATCATTTTTCCTCTGTATGTTTGTCTCTCTTTTGTGAACTGCTATTTCCGGGGTGCCTTGATAGTCGAAGCAGACTTTGTGCTGTTGAGGCCAGAGAGGTGAGCAAAGTAAACCTGATTCCCCGTTTGGATTTCTCTGTTGACATCCAACCTTGGTGCTCATATGACCGTGTGCATTTCCGAGCGCCGTAAAACATAACCAAAAAAAAAAAAGAAGAAGAAGAAGAAATTGCTTCTCAAAGTCAAATAGGAAAACGTGTAACGTTTAATAAAGTCTTCGTTTGTTGGCATCTTTGTCCTGAACACTTAAATGACTTCTCCAGAACTATTTTTGTCACCCTGCTCATTCTTTCTGTTCATTCAGTTTACCGTTTCTGCTGCCCCCAACCCCCCACCCCACCCCTACCCTTTTCCCCAGTTCAGCTTTAATAATTATTTGCTTTATATCAAGATCCAAAACAAGATTATTATTTTTCCTTTCGGTCTGTGCCTTCCATCATTTCATCTGTCCGGTAATATATTTTCTTTGAAATATTTGTGCTACATATTTTACAGCAAAGGATGTCGATTTACTACAGTTGCAGTGGACTTCAAAAAGTACTTTCGGTGGCTTATGAAAGAGTGAGTATCTTTATTTTAATAATTTCCAGGCTTTCTTTCTTCCCATTTGGGTGCTTTTTTAATGTGAATGGTTATATAGTTGCCCTTTTTTTTATAGATACCACCCAACAATACATTCCAGCCTTCAACCTCCTACTAGTTGTCATGTTTTTGTTCTGATTGTAGCTGAGAGTATAGTGATTCAGTACGCTACTTTCATGAATCTGTCTAAAGATAACCCCCCCCCCTCCCCGGGGCGGTGCTAATGGATGAAGTGTCTTTAGGCCATTCCCAAAGTTGGCATGTTCTTATGCACAGTAGAATTGTAAATGGGCTTATTCATCAATGTCATGCTCATAACTGTCTTAACTGCAACGGGGAAGTGCTGCTTTTTCTTTCCTAATCCTTACTATCGTCATTATTCCTCTACTTCTTTTGTATGTTTGTCACACTCTTGTGACCCGTTTTTGGGGGGTGCCTTGATAGTCGAAGCAGACTTTGTGCTGTTGAAGCTGGAGAGGTGAGCAGGGTTCCTGATTCAACGTTTGGACTTCTCTGTTGACATCCACCCCTTGGCGCTCATTTTTTATATGCCCTTATGCAGTTGCGAGGGCCGTTAAAAACTCTACTAAAACTGTCTAAAAATATACTAATAGTTGTTATGTAATAATTTGGCAACGAACATCTAATGGGACTGCAGGTGCTTAATGCTGTTCACAACTACAGTTCATTAAAATCTTGTCATATCATAAACTATCTTTCTGTTTAATAATATTAAGAACATATCCATATTAATATTATTAAGCACCCCCATCCCCCTCCTTTCATTCTCCTTTTTACTTTTTAAGACTGTCCCTTTTTCTCCCCGTCCCCACTTCTGTCTCTGTTTCTTTTTCTTTGTTTACTCTCTCTCTCTCTCTCTCTCTCTCTCTCTCTCCC
>NW_004797374.1:459826-501261 GCF_000002075.1 Aplysia californica
TAGAGGAAAATGGCGATAGTAAGGATTAGGAAAGAAAAAGCAGCAGTTTCCTGGTGTAGTTCAGGCACAGTTACGAGCATGACATTGTTGGATCAGCACATTTACAATTCTACTGTGCATTAGAACGAGAATGTCCCCCCCCCCCTTTTAGGAATGGCCTAAAGACACTTCAGTCAGTGGCACCGCCCCCGGGGGGTCGTTTTGAGAGGGAATCATCACAAAAATCGATGTACAGAAAAGTGGGAGGACATGGAATAACATCAAGAGGCTAGCCAAAGATAGAGAAAGGTGGAACGTAGTTTGTTCGTGGCCTATACCCTGATGCAGGGTGAGAAAGGCAATGATGATGAGGATGACGATCATGATGATGATGGTGTTGAGTGAACCTTATTTCAAGCGATAGCACTTTGTCAAATAGTACTTTGTCAAGCAGCTTATTGTCGTGAGTTTTGTCGTCACCCACCAGCTGTACGGCAAGTACGACATCGTCATCAACTGTACCGGCATGAGGGCACGTGAACAGATGTCTGACCCCAGGCTGGTGCCTGTCAAAGGTCACATGGTCCGGGTACGTACATGTTTTGTTGATCTTTTTTTGTCGACCTTCAATCAGAGAGGGCCGCAAATACTTAAGTCCTGAGAACAACAATAAGGGACATTTAGATGTTCCTAAAATTAGAGTTCTGCATATCATTCGAAAGCGGCAACAAAGAGCTATCTATTAATAGCACCGATGAAGCGCTGTTCTGTTCCTACGCCCAGTTATTCTTGTTTAAAGATTCGAGGCCTAAATGCAACATCGAACGTCATGTCCAGAAAAAGTATTTTTATAAGCCCTGTAATCGGAACTTACTCGAAGTATTTCATGATATGAGATTTTTGCTCATTTTCTAGAAATCATCTAAATTTTAATATGACTTGACCTTGGTGTTGTTCTCATGTCTTCAGTTACTGTCGACTACGAATGAGTTGATGTCGTGCGGAGGGGGGGGGGGGTCGACTCATCTGAAGTTCAATAATGGTACTATTACAGGTTTAACGCCCCTATCAGCACTATCAGGTTATTTAAGAGGAAGAACCTCCCGAGTTTAACGTCCATCTCCGACCAAAGTTCAGCCTAATCGTTGGGATCTGTAAAGAAGTAGGGTTGCTGAAACCCCAGCAGAAGATCAACTAAGCGAGTTCTGCACAAGCGGAGTGGACTGCATGAGGTTTTACGAAATAGAAATACTGAAGCCAAGAGAGAAGCCTGCAAGCCACGTACGTCCACTAGTGGAAATGAAGATTGTATACAATATGCTCAAATTTCTGCGAGAATTGGTCTGCCATAGCAGAGTCTACAAATCCTTTTCTTTTATTTGTCTTTAAGAAGTGAAAATATTATTTGCGTTTACATTACAATAAATGTAGTAAAATCCCAATTTAAAAAGTCCAACACATTTTCGATGTTGTCGCTTTTAAGTTGAGTTATTCCCTTGAATTTCAAAAACACCGTTTCTCAAAAGTCCTGAGTCATACTATTTCCAGTCCTTGCAGTACCGCATGGTAAGTTGATACTGGGCCACTCATGAAAAAGCAGGAAAGATATGACGTAATGTATATACATGTATTTGATATGGCAAGTAAGCAGGTAGACATCAAAGCAAGGCCGAGTACCGTTTTTTACCCTGAGCCTCATAGAAGAATGGAAACTGGATATTAATTACTTATTAAAAATATATCACTATTTTATTATCTATTCTTCTGCGTGAATTACAATACATGCTGTTATTTTAATATCGACATTGATTTTTTAAAAATCATGACCGATGTGAATCTAAAATTGTTAATGTTGCGCACTCAGAAGACTGCAGATAAACAGGAATGGGCATTTCCGTGAATTTCTGTTCCAGGTGAAGACTGAGCCAACGAAGAACTTCCTCGTCACAGATGACAACATTTCTGTTGTGCCCTCTAAGTAAGTGAATAAAGTGGAGTCAGCTTAAGCCGAACACGGTGAAGCCAAAAAAAAAACCCCCCAAAAAACCAGCGGTAATCCAAATGAAAACAGAATCTCCGGTTTGTTTGGGTTTTTTAAAAAGTATTAGCTATTTGTGCAATCTCTTTCAACATGGATGGCGCTTATATGACCTTATGCGGTCGTAAAACCCTCTACTAAAAAAAAATATGGCTAAACCGATGAACAAATTTTGGCAGTCCCTCAGATCTTGGTTATACGCACTCACATGTGTGTGATTTTCTTTCTTTTCTTTTTTCTTTTTCTTTTTTTTTTTAGATATAAAAGGCAGGGGAAATGTGTATGCGTGCCTGGAGAAAGGTAAAGGAATATACAATTTATCAAGTTGCAACGGTGTTGTCTAGTATTTTGGAAACAAGCAACTTGTCTGGCTGATCAATCGTTAATCTTGGAGACGACAAGACCGCGATCCAGATTTACGGGAAACCTTAGACCCATTCTTCTCAAAACTTTGTTTCCGCAACCTACTTAACAGTATAAACCAGATCTCACAAAGTAGTGAAGCTATCTTCTCAAATTCTAAAAGCATGTTGTTCAGGAATGGTTTTTATACCTAATGATAGTGCAATATAATGCAGTTCCTCAAAATGCATCATACGGCACCTTTCACCAGGCACATACACACATATTTATGTTCATCAGCAGTAGCGAGGATTGCGAGTGTGTGGACGTGGGCTACCACTGGAAGAGGAGCGAGCACAGACCTGGGGTGATGAGAGAACCCACAGCCCTGGTGCTCCGGAAGGCCCGCGGCCTGATTCCCTTCCTGGAGGTGGGTCTTCTTCTTCTTCTTCTTTTTCTTCTTCTTCATCATCTTCTTCTTCTTCTTCATCATCTTCTTCTTCTTCTTCTTCTCTTCTTCTTCTTCTTCTTCTTCTTCTTCTTCTTCTTCTTCTTCTTCTTCTTCTTTAAACACAGATGACAGTCCCTCGTGCGGCGACTGCTGTTCGCCACAGGCCCCCCAGACTCCAGTAAAGCTTTGCGTCTCCACCTAGGGTTGGGCCAATATTTCCTTCTCAGTGCCTGGTGCATTAAGCGGGCTCGTAGACAGTTGTTTTATATTTGGCTGGCGGTTCTGCATTCACATTAAAATTTTGCCATCTTTTCCCCCTCTAGGACTGCAGGGTGGTACAAGCCTGGGCAGAGAAACGCCCCAGTGAGGAGCCGCCTCTGGTGAAGATAGAAATGCTCAACTGTGGCAGTGCCATTCTTCCTGTAAGATCTTTGGGCATTTTTTGAATCATGGTAGTCTGTAAAGTCTCAATGCAGGACTTGTGAGTAAATACGTGTACTAAAGTATCAATCAGCATGACGGAGTTGATTTTCGGATGAGTATAGTAGTGCTCTACTCTCAAAATCAGTGTGGACAAAATGAAACCAAAGTTTAATAATGAACACGGGGAGGTTCAAGAAGTCTTTGGTCTAGATATGAAGGAATAAAGATAGAGCTTTGTAACTTGGCACACATACTTTCATTTCCCTACATAGTCACCACGCAGAGTAACACATTTCTGCCACCTCTCTTTGACCTTCAACTTCAAAAGTCCTTGAGAAAAAATGACCCTGAATGGGCCCCTAACCAGTCTTCTCAGCTTCAATGGCGTCCTTGTTGTCATGGAAACGACGCCCTTTCAGTGATATTTTAAGAGTAGGAAACAGAAAAAAGTCTGAATGGGCTGGGTCTGGTGAATAAGCTGGGAGTGACAGGACTTCAAAGCCGCACTGTTCTGCTGTCTGAACTGTTTCATGTGCCCTGTGCGCAGGGGCGTTGTCATGTATTAGGAGGACGCCATTAAGTTGTCCACGCCTTTTTCTCACTCATTCGGACCACATTTTTATCAGCAAACCCAAATAGTAGTCCCCTGTGACTGTTTTTCCATTTTCTAGGTAGTTAGTCATGATGATACCTTCACAATTCCAGAAATACGACGGCATGACCTTTCCACTGGACCGTGTTACCTTTGACTTCTTTGGTGAGGGAAAAGAAGGGGTTTTCCATTGAATAGAAGACATTTTTTGCTCTGGATCAAAATTATTAATCCATGTTCCATCGATAGTCACCATGTTTTTAAAGAAATGTATGTCACTGGGCTCAATTCGAAGGAGAGTTTTGCAGGACTCAACCCTCTTCTTCTTTTGCTCACTTGTCAAAAGGCGGGGTACCCGTATTCATGTTAAGATGGTCACGGAGAATCGTTTCAATTGACCCTACACTGATTTCTGTTTCACTTGAGGGCTGTTTAACAGTTGTACATCGATCTTGTAAAACCCTTTTCTTCATTATGGATACATTCTCTTCAGTTACCACAGAAGATGGGCGCCCTTCACGATCTTCATCCATCACCGACATGAATCCAGATTTGAATTTTCTCACCCAATATGTCACAGTACATGCACTATAACGAGGACATTTGTCCCAATAAACTTGAACCATTTCCTGCAAATCGTCCGAAGGGGATTTTCCTTGCAAGTGTAAAAACTTGATAACTGAGCGATATTCAACAGGCTCCATGGCACATCTTCAGCAAAGAAAAACCAAACGTTTTTGTGCATGGTTTCACTGAACACGCTAACTAGTGCCTTATTATTGTCGGATTTCCCCAAAAATTTGCTAGGTGTGTTCCAAAGAAATTGTCCAAAGGTTGGAGAAATTTCACTACTCAACCATGATTCCTTCATAACCTGACCAAAGATTTATTGACCCCCACCCCCCTCGTAGCCTGTCATTATCATTATTCGTGTAGGTGCGCTTGTGTATCTAAGAGTAAGAGAGAGAGAGAGAGAGAGAGAGAGAGTGTGTGTGTGTGTGTGTGTGTGTGTGTGTGTGTGTGTGTGTGTGTGTGTGTGTGCGTGCGTGTGTGAAAGTGTTGACTTGTGCTTGTATATATACTACAGTCGACTCCGTTTGTGTTGAACTCGCTAGAGTCGATCTTCAGTTATTTGAGTTATGCTGATCCTTTTCTAAGTTGTCCCAGCACCTCTTTTACATTACAGTTCCCGACGCTTAAGCTGAACTTCGGATGAGTTGATCTACTTTTTCACTTCCCGGATGACATCAACTCTTCCGTTATAGTCGATTGTAGTCTACTTACTATGCATTCCACTGCAAATTTTTCATTGTGATGTGGGGACCAAAAAAAAATCCCATCTCTGTTTTCATCTCTACCCATCTCATTCTCATCTCACTGTCCTCTGCCTCCCTATAGGTTGTGCACAGCATTGGCCTGGGTACAGAGACGTTGACTCTTGCCTGGGGGACCGGAGTCTACGTGGCTCATCTGGTCCTGGACCTACAGAGAACCATCAAGCCCTTCGCTCACCTCATGCTGCCCTTCAAAACATTGATCTGACGTTCTGATCGAGAGAGGGAACTTTATACATGATGTTACGCGGCTGCTCGCTCGTTTCATGCTGCTCTGACGCTCGGGTCGAGGCAGGAATTTTGTATAGATTATTTTGAAAACTTTATAATTTGTGTTTTCGTTTCTAACTGTACACTGAATAGTTGGCCGCTGCTCTGGTGGGGCTTGCTCATTCTTTCCTATCAAACATCTATCGTTCTTTTCTCTCCTCCTTTATAGTGTTTGCTATTTTTGTTTAATAACACTTCCATTCTTTGGAACTTGTTTGAACTTATTGAATTGTTTTGCAGGTGTCGTAAAACTAACTAAAACAAAGGGTTGGGCCATGGTTTCCTTCTAAGTGCCTTGTGCATTAGGTTGGCTTGTGGAAAACGATGATATTGTTTCCTGTTGTGTTTGTGACCCCTGAGAACGATGAGGGTTTTTCACCACGTGCTGGTCAAAGTTATGTATAAATGACATTTTACAGTGTCTTTGAGGGGTTTTCTTCATCATCTGTCACGACAGTATGTTTAACTATCTCAATATGTCATTTTTGTTTTTGTTGTTTTGGAGCAGAAAATTCTCAGTCATTAATGTTGCCTGCCAAGATATGATCGAGTCTGATCTAAACTGAAATCTGTGAGACCCTGGATTTTCTTTGGTTTTAGCGAAACATCCGTTAAGAGAGGTTGCTCAAATAGAGAGGAAAAAATCGGGGATTTTATTTTCTTTCGGTTACAGTTGTTTTTAAATTAAGCGTTTTCAGTCTATGCGGACTTCACTGTAATATATGAAAAAAAAATTAATTTTAGTTACACGATGTTTTCCAGACATCAGTACAAGTAGGCTCACCACACTTTCTCATTCAGCCATGATATTCTCAGGGTCTGGGACATTCTGCCCTCCTCTGTAAAGCTTTAGTAGTGTACATGTATGTATTGCCTTCACTTGTTGATGTAGGATGTAACAATGTGACTTTTTCATGGTCTTTGCCCCGACGTAGAAATAAATTTATGTTTAAGTTTAAGGTCCTGTTCCTTTCTTGATACAAAATGTACCGGTATGGTGCAATGTTATGAGGCCATAGGAAGAATATAAAACAATTTGATGATCTGTGTCATAATTCACATTTCTTGCAGTCATCAAATTAGAATATATATGAAAAAAATATTATAGACTACTTAACGCCAGCAGCAAGCCAGCTTTTAAAGGTTTGGAGACCTTCATATTTTTGCATCTTTATGAAAGTTCTTTCTCTGCCTATGCGTCTGAGAGACTCTGACTAAAATTATTTTAATCGGTTGAGGTTGCAGTAACAATTTCGGTGTTATGAGCAGCATTAGTTTTCAGGGATGAAAATGAGAAATACCTTTCAAAAGATTTGTTTGTACCTGTATTTTTCACTCCATTCGAAAAGGCAGCAAAATTTATTATTTTATTTTGAAAATAAAAATCTTGTTCTTTTATTCGTATTGTTCAATCAACAAGTGAGCAAATGAGAAAAAAATAACTTTGTGAAGCCATACGATGCCAATCTACTATTTTATTCCCTCTTTTTCAACTACTTGTTCGTTTTAAGATCTATTTCATCTGGCCAAGTATTTTCCATGTTGGTTTATTGATTTATATTTGCAATAAAGAAAAAGAATCAGAGGAAATAAAAGTCAAGGGCATTACTTGCTTCTTTTCAGTTTAATTTCAGTTTGATGAGTGTTTTGGCTCTTTGTTTCCTTCATCTTCTTCTGTTAAATAAAATTGTATTTGTAGTGTATAGGTTTATGCCCCTTGCAACAATAAAGATTTAAATGATATAAGAAGAAGGACCTCACAAATTAACGTCTATCTCCGACAGGACCACATCAAAAGGGGAAGTTTGCGTAAAGTGCATTTCCCAAAAGCCGTGCAGTCTTGGCATCGAGAAGAATAGGACTGACGTGGTGCTAGCGTGTCGTACGAGGCGACTAAATGGCGAACCAGGTAGTGACTCCTGAAACAGAGTCATCCTGCCTCCAGGTCGGGGGTTGAGTCATGAGGCTAACAACCTCTCGCGTAAAAAGAACCTGTTACAGAAACACATACAAGCAAAAACCATTATCTCTGCTTGGCTGATCGTGGATCTTCTCCAAATGGAGAGTTTATGATGCAAGGCAGTGAAAGCCGAAAGGAAGCTGCTCGGCAGAAGCCTCCACCATCATCCAAGTCCAAATCTCTTCGGATCGGCTCGTGGAACGTTAGGACCCTTTATGAGGCTGGAAAAACTGCACAAGTTCTCCAAGAAATGCACCGATACCAACTACACATACTGGGAATCAGCAAGACCCGCTTGAACCAGTCTGGACAGAAGCGAATGAAAGAGGGGGAGCTCTTTGTTTATTCAGGAAATGACAATGATGGACCACACAGGGAAGGAGTAGGGATGATCATATCAAAAACAGCTCAAAAGACATTCAGGGGCTGGGAAGCACATGGTCCAAGGATCATCATGGCCTCATTTGGAACTAAGAAAGAACTCAAGGTAAGAGAAGGTAGGAAGAAGGTCATTAACATGAACATCATACAAGTGTATGCTCCAACCAATGATGCAGAAGTGGAGAATAAAGATGACTTCTACAACCGCCTGCAGAACGTCATCGACAAACTTCCAGGTAAGGACATCAACATTGTCATGGGAGATCTAAATGCAAAGGTAGGTTCGGACAATAGTCACAATGAGGAAATCATGGGCAGACACGGATTAGGAGAGGCAAATGACAATGGAGAAAGGTTCCAAAACTTCTGTACATTCAACAACTTGGTCATTGGAGGTACAATCTTCCCAAACAAAAAGATTCACAAGGCCACTTGGGTCTCCCCGGACGAAACAACGGAAACCAGATCGACCACTTTTGCATCTCCCGAAAATTTAGACGCTCACTGGAGGACGTCCGAGTCTTAAGAGGAGCAGACGTCGCATCAGACCATCATTTGATCCTTGGAAAGCTGAAACTAAAACTGAGAAGATATGCACAAGTCGCCGCTGAAAATCGTCTAAAGTATGAAGTGAGCCTTCTGAAAGACCCAGTAAAGAAGAATGAGTTCAAGTTGGAACTGAAGAACAGATTTCAAGCCCTTCAAGATCTGGATGAATGTGAAGTCAACGAACACTGGGATAAGTTAAGAGAGGCAGTAAATGCAACTTGCCAGAGCACCCTAGGACCCAAAGACAACACCAGGAATGAATGGATTTCACAGGACTCTCTAGACAAAGTCAAAAGAAGAAGAGAGCTGAAGGCCCAAGTCAACAACAGCGTACCCGAACTGAGAAACTCGCTGCTCAAGAGTACACTGAAGTAAACCGGGAGGTAAAGAAGTCCATCAAGAAGGACAAGAATACCTACCTGAATGGCCTGGCCGAAAAGGCAGAGAAAGCAGCAATAGACGGGCACTTGAGGATTGTACACCAGACTACAAGAACTCTTTCAGGTAGGTTCAGCAAGCCCACTCTACCAGTGAAAGACAAAGAAGGAAAGACTATCTTCAACCCAGAGGAGCAACTTAACCGATGGAGAGAACACTTTGATCAACTACTGAACAGACCACCTCCAGAAAACCAACCAGAAATTCTTCCAGCCAGAAATGACCTCCCAATAGACACGGAACCACCTTCAAGAGAGGAAATTGCAGCCGCTATAAAAACACTGAAGTCCCACAAGGCAGCTGGTCCCGACCATATACCACCGGAAGCCCTTAAGGCAGAGAAAGATACGTTTGTGGAAATTCTATATGCTCTATTAGAAAAAGTTTGGCAAAAGGAGCAAATACCATCAGACTGGAAGGAAGGCCACCTAATCAAGCTGCCAAGGAAAGGAGACCTCAGCAACTGTAACAACTACAGAGGCATTACACTCCTTTCCATACCTGGGAAAGTCTTCAACAGGATACTCCTTGAGAGAATCAAGCTAGCAACGGATGAGAAGCTTCGAGGAAACCAGGCAGGATTCCGCAAAAACCGATCATGTGTGGACCAGATCGCTACTCTACGTATCATTGTTGAGCAATCGCTTGAATGGAATTCACCACTCGCGGTCAACTTCATTGAATATGAAAAGGCTTTTGACAGCGTGGACAGGGAAACTCTGTGGAAACTCATGCGGCATTTTGGAATACCTGAGAAAATCGTCAAGCTTGTGAAGGCCACCTATGATGGAACAAGCTGCCAAGTCTTCCACGAAGGACAACTCTCAGAACCATTCCGGGTACAGACAGGAGTGCGACAAGGATGCTTGCTCTCACCTTTTCTCTTCATACTGGCAATTGACTGGGTCATGAAAGAAGCCACCAGAGGTAAACGTAATGGAATACAATGGATCCCTTGGACTTCGCCGATGACCTTGCACTGCTCTCTCACACACATGCTCAGATTCAAGAAAAGACCAAGGAACTCAACAGCCTATCAAGGAGTGTTGGCCTACGTATACATCCAGGCAAGTCAAAAGTAGTGAAGCTACGAAAAGTTTCAAACCTTGCTGTGACAGTGGAAGACACTCCCCTTGAAGAAGTGGACTCCTTTACCTACCTTGGAAGTGTCATCGATGGTAAAGGTGGAACCGAGGCAGATGTTAAAGCAAGAACCGCCAAGGCAAGGTCAGCCTTCAAGCAATTATCAAAAGTCTGGAAAGCAAGCAACATCTCACTGCGCACCAAGATTCGACTTTTTAACTCCAACGTCAAGTCTGTGCTCCTCTACGGCTGCGAAACTTGGAAGACAACGAAGACAGTACTGAATAAGGTCCAGACTTTCATCAACAGATGTATGAGGAGTATTTTAAGAATTAAGTGGCAGGATAGAATAAGAAATGAAGAGCTGTGGGAAAGGACAGGACAAAAGGATGTAGAAGTAGAAATAGGACTAAGAAAGTGGCGATGGATGGGACACACCTTAAGAAAGCCCAGCGGAAACATCACAAGACAGTCACTGCAGTGGAACCCCCAGGGAGCACGAGGCAGGGGTAGGCCACGGGAAACATGGAGGAGATGCGTGGAAAGGGACATGAGAGAAATGAAGCTCACTTGGAACGAGCTTGGAAGGATGGCTCAGGACAGAGATAAATGGAAGGAGCTTGTATGTGGCCTATACCCTGCCAGGGGTGAAAGGCATTGATGATGATGCCTTTCCCAAAGATACAACGTTGAACTGAACGGAGCCTCGAACCCCGAAATCCTCAATCTCACGACGATTACAAGTCCAGAATCCTAATCACTAAACTACCAGCTCCCCTGATTCTTCTATACAGTGGAACTCGGATTCAACTAGGTCGCCGGAACTGACCTAAAATCTCGTTGAATCCGAGGGTTATGAGGTTACAGGCACTGAGCAAAAGTAATGTATAAAGAGAAGTAACAAGTGGTGCCTGAAATGCCTGCATATAATATTATGAGATGAGCAAAAAAGACCGATTCGTTCAAATGCGCGCCTGTGTCATCTCGACTGTTTGCCGAAAAGTTGTGTTATTTTGAAGAGCCTAGCAGCATACGGCAACTTTTGATTCCATAGACCAGTGCACAACCCATTACGTAGATCTACGTCGAGACAAGCTTATCATTGTAATAATGATCAGTTGCAGAGTTGTCGCTAGAGTAGACACGTGCACGTGCCAACAACGCACGTGTTGGTACATGTATGAAAGAAGGCCGCTGATTGGTCGCATGCAATCGGCTAAGTGAATAGTGGTTCACGATGCAGGTGTATTGGAAGGTTTCCGGGAAGTTAGTTGTGGGAGAACCCTGAAAACGCCCTCGTTAAATCCGAGCTTGCTCGTATAAGTATTTGTTGAATCCGGGTTCTTTGTATTGATCTTAAGGAAGTAAAAAAAAAACACGGAAAATCCATCTCCTTTCGTTGAATCCGAGTTCTCGTTGAATCTGAGCTCGTTGAATCCGAGTTCCAAGCGTATAAGGGGTACTGCACGCTTAGCAAATACTGGAAACGTTTGGCCTTCAGCTGCCCTGCTGCTGATTTTGAAACTGGCTTGCTTATCACGCACAGCTGCCAAACTGAATGCGATCCAGATAACATAAGTTCTTACAAACCATTTACACTTCGGAAATCCCACCTGCATGCTCAATTAATCATCATAACCTATTGCAGTTGATAATAAACCGCAGCTAAAATAAAGTACATCAAAACCTTGTTGTACTGTCAGGTTTGGGGGTGAGCTTGCACACAAAGTCAGATTGAAAATTGGCTAATTTTCAACGTAAATCTTAGTACAATTATGTTACTGTGAACCCTCAGGATTTGTATAAATTTTAGCTTTAATTAAAGAGCAGCACAGCGTCATTATAATTATGGCCAGTTAGTGACGAGATAAAGCAAAGTCAACAGACAGATAAAACAGAAAAATACATTGTTTGTATTAACTCTACCCATACGCCTGGGGTCATTTTGTAACCCCAGGGGTTGTATTCCTCACATTTTAGAATACTTCTACTTCTAGTGTGAAGATCTCTTCGAACTTTCGGCATTTCTCGAAAAATTATTTTGACTTACTGCTATGCAAAGCATACGGATTGGATTAACGAGTAAATTTCCTCTTTGGAAAGTGGGGCATAGAGTTCCCCACATCGTATGGATACGATAGAAAAACACAACGTATGGATAGTGTCAAGAAAGTAGAACCTAAGAATAGCACCCTCAAAGCACTCGAACTTTAGTGATTCCCGTGGGGAGGTCAAGCTAAGGTAAAGTGTGGAATTAAACTGAAAACGGACAAATATACAACATGAAGCCATGTCTTCCAAATTTTACATTCGTAAATTGTAGAAAAGAAAGATGTAAGAGATATAATAGATACAGAATAATCCGCTTATACTTATATCGACATGCTTTAGGAAGAGGATTTGATGTCAATATATATAAAAATGTCGAAAAATGAATATTAAGTAATGCCAAAGAGGAAAAAACAAGGGGAGGTCAGCGGTAAGGGGGGGGAAGAGGTTGGAGTTACAGTACCAAAGACCGAGCAGCGCGAGGCGCACTCTACACACCGGCACAAACATTGTTGTAGCATCCTTGTAAGGTCTGTATACGGCCGCTTGCTGGGGAAAATGGAAAAGCGAGGCATTGACTCGCTGACCGTGGCACTTGCCAGCGACAGGCTGAGAATAGGATGGGGAAAGGGAGTGAGCTATATGTTCTGATACCGGGGAGTGAGCGATCAGGAGTGGGGGTAGGGAGGTGCTGCCCAGCGCGCGAGACGTTCACGTCTGCGAGGCACTGTACTGTGTTGGAGGCTACACTGTGTAGGCCTTACATGACCCACTAAAGCCTGGTGTGTCGATATATTATATTATATGGGCGCCTTTAAGGACAAGCTGGATAACCCATATTTCGGGGGTTTCCAGAAATATTGACCTACACCAAAAGTGGGCATTGCTCTACCAATATGAGAAGTTTGATTCCATTGGTGTGTATTTGTTTGGTTAAAGAGAAATCTTTCCTTTTTTTAAAAAAGAAACTGAACAAGGGGCAAAAGCTTAGCCTTCAATTTTCTCAAAACAGCATTTTTCGGGATAGCCACCATGTGCTTAAAAGCGACCATATAGGCTACTTGGCGAGTATGCAGACTTAATGAAGAACTAATGCGTTGACCGTAAGCGTGGCTTTTCACCCCATTTATGTTCGTGGGCTTCGCCAGGTACCCAGGAAGCATGTCGATAAAGCAGAGGGGGCCAAAAAAAAGTCAATATAAGAGAAATTGTCTAGTAAAGATATTGAAAGAAAAATTTCGTAATTAATTGGAAAATATGTCGATATGTCAAAATGTTGATAAATCGGATGTCGTATAAGTAGATTATACTGTATATAGTAGACTCAAAGTCAGTGTAACTTTTCTGTTTTATTTCATATTTATTGTTAACATATCAGAAAACAACTAGTATATAACAACAATAGGCATTTTAATAATAAGTGCATAATTTATAAATGCATCACACTCTACAACATACTCTTTGCAGTTTACAATCAATGTATAATATATGCACACCTCTATCACAATACAGCTGTTCTCCTCATATAATATATCTCTCATTCACAAAACATTCAAACAAGCTCAAAAACGGAATTAACTCATGTGACCATTGACACTCTTTACCCTTTTTGTCTCTGTTCTCTCTTTGTTCATACTACAGCCTGGTTCTACGAAGAAGGAAAATAGGCAAGTAATGATATAGCAACGTTATGTTCCTACTTGGTTGCTCCAAATTCTTCAGAATTGGACAGAGGATCCACAAAGCAGGAAAGTGGGTTACAGAAACAGACATACCAACCATTGTCTATGGAGTAGTGGTATGTTCATCTTTCTGCTGGCACGCTGGATCCCTCTCACTTCTTTAGTATTTATTACGGAAGGGTCTAGGGGGACCAGGATTTTGGTCCACGGAGATTGCGCGTCTGGGGAGACCAGGATTTTGGTCCTCTGAGGTTAAAAGTCAATTGGGGTCTTTTCATTAAAAACCTGGGTGGGCTATTTAAGCCAGAGAGAGACAGACAGACAGATGGACAGACAGAGAATGAAAGCGTGAAAGACAGACAGAAAGGAAGTGAGAAAGAAAGAAAGAGGGGGATAGAGAGAGAGAGAGAAAATATGTGTTTGTGTGTGAGAGAAAGCGAGAGAGAGAGGGAGAGAGAGAGAGAGAGAGAGAGAGAGAGAGAGGGGGGGGGGGGGAGAGAGAAAAAAAGTGAGTGTGTGGGGGAGGGGCAAAAATTTCCTAAATACTGACCAAATTAAAAAAATAATAAGATTTTTGTGATCAGCAAATTTTGCAAATTTCACACAATGAACGCTATTTAACGCCCGATTACGAAGTTCAATTATATTTTTTGTGCGCGTGTGTTTCACCATTCGGCCCGTGCTAGGCCTAGATCTAGATTGCATCTTGTCTTTTACTTTTAAGTCTCGATTGCCACCAATGCAACCGTCCTCGCCATTTCGGGAAAACGAAATGACAACACTTGGAAGCAGAAGGAAATGGCTCGTGAGGTCACGCATGCGCAAAGCAAAATGTTTTCATGGTCCCCTAGACTGGGTGTCTCCGTGGACCAGGATCCTGGTCTCGAGAGACACTTCCATTTATTATAATGATTTTCTACGGGCAAAGTGGCACTGAGCGACTACAACAGCTCAAGACAAACAGGATCCTAAAGTTAGACATTTGCACGTGACGTGGTGACGTAGACTGTCCCGGTCTGATACTTCTTTTCCCCTTACACACCGGGAAGTTTGGCAGTGAGTTGGGATAGCCGAAATTTAAAAAAATCGGAATCAGGGGTTTTACGATCATATTTTTGAAAAACAACAAAAATCGTGACAAGTACGCCAAATCCGTGATGACGAGCAGCCCCGAGACTTCATCCCCACTCCATCTCTAAGAGACAAATCAATCTGCTACCATTCTGGTCATCTTTGTTGTGTGATAACATCTCGGCATCTTTCTGTGTCTCACTTCCGCCAACACCATGTGACGTCCACTCATTATGCTGCACCAGGCAAACTGGTAAGGAGATGTTCCGACCGGATACTTGCTTTACATCGTAGCCCTAGGAGGTGGGGAAAAGAAAAAAAGGGAGACAGTGACCAAATATCATAATATATACAATGGTAAAAGAAGCTGAATTTCCAGACTTCAATATTTTTATCACTCTTGATCTATACATACAGTAGGACCGGATTAAACTGAACACAGTAAATCTAAAAACAGTGGTAAACGATAGAAATATAAAATCCCCGATTTCTTTCTGCTATTTGATTAACTCTTCTGAACAGAACACTCAGCTAAACCAACAATCCAGTGGTCCAAGAAATTTCGGCTTAATTAGACTCCAAGACTCCACTGTATTTAAAAGAGAAAAATGAGTTCTTGATCTGTAGTTTCGACCAACTGTACTAATTCTAAAAAAGCTCATCTTCAATATGGTTGGAGAGAAGAAAATTAAACCCGAGACTTCACATTATACATTACGCCATAACTGCATGTATGTCTTTACCTCTGTCTTTCAGGACCAACCTGGGCTAGGGATGATATGTCTTCCTATTTCACATAAACATGAGCATATAACAGCAGCAAGTGATGCATTTCATGACATCACTGCCATGGGGACTTCTTATTTCTCTAGGCCTATCCAGGCACAGAGCACAGTACGACCCTAGACACTAGATTATAACATAATTATGTCTGGTGGGTAGTTGTATTTCACTAGCCCGGGTTGGCCCCGACAGTAACAGATGAAGCAGTCTGCCCTAAAAGATCAAAATTACGTTAATTTCAAGGTAAAATAAGCACAATTATACAGTTTTAGTGGAGATTCCTTGCCTCTTGACTCCGGTCTTGAGGCAACAACGACTCAATTGATTTCTGTAGGAGCTGCAAAAGAAAAGAAAAGTTCAAAGTATTATTCTTACATCCTGAGAGCTCGAAAATGTACTACATTTACCTGAAATAATATTCTTAGCACTCCGTCATAATTCAGTTTATGGCACCATAACTGAAGCTTCCACTTGTCAAATCTTTCTTTAAAAAAAAAAAAAAAATCAAACTTAGTACAGTGGAATCCTGTTATAACAAGAGGGATGGGACCAGTACGAAATGTCCGTTAATGCAGGATTCTTGTTGCAAGGGATCCAGTAATAAAGTAGGTTTAATTTATGAGTTTGGTGTTCTGTTTATTTAATTTTTTTTTTGTTATCTCCTCTGATGATGGTTTTGTTCAACATGACCTCTAGGTCTTACTTGATAAAAAATTGAATCAGGTTTCTTTCTCTAGGGTTAGCGATGTTGACAGCTCAGCGTGGACTATCAGAAGGAAAGTTTTCTAGGCTAACTCGCCCGCTGTGTTTTCCACCACCCCACCACACCCTGTGGTGCGTTCCTGCGTCTGCTTGCGCGCGTCACACATTCGCTCCATCCATCACAGCACGGTGACCTCTCCATCCCCGCATTGGAGAAGTGAGAGGCATGGTGAAGGTAGGCCTAGATAATCTAGACAAGGCTGGCCTATCACGTGATGCATTCTGCTACACAACGGCTTGTCTGCGTGTGTTACACCCTCCCTACTCATTCGCTTCGTCTTCATCTTTGGCATACATGGGCTCTCCCATTCTTTGTTTCGCTTGATCACCAACAAGTTTCTCAACTGGCGAGGTTTTTTTTACATAAATGGCCAACACGATGTGAACAGCAGCAGCAATATTCCGCTATAACCGACTCACGCGTTTATCTGATAGCGCTATAGCAGTATTTTATTTGCAAAAGATAAAGAAGGGAAAAAAACAGGGTTTTAGAAAAATGTCTCTATAACAGACTTCTCGTTATTTCAGAGGACTCGTTAAAAGTGGACTCCACTGCATAACACAATCATTTTCAGACATATATAAATAAAATTAATTAATTAATTAATTAATTAATATATTACATCTGACTGATCCCTTTGGGGAAATTTTGGTTACAATGGCAAGTATACCCACATAAATACTATCAATCAAACACACAAATATCACACCATACAAAGAATACCAAACACACAATATCACACAAATACAGAACAATTTCACAAACAGACCATTGCTGGTCGCCACTGTGCAGCGCCCTGTTTCTTTTTTAGCTAGGGTTGTCTGTCTTGCTCAAGGACACACCCCAGTGACCATCCATCTAAATTCTGTGTCATCAACACTTACCTGACACTGTCTGAACTCACTACTCACTTAGCAACTGCAGTCCCCAATCTCATTCAGAACCAAACGACATTTTTCAAGAACAGTAGTTTCTCTAGAGCAACTTCAGCCTGATCAGGACTGTATGTAAGACATATTTATCCCATCCTACTCATACATACGCATATGTGGTGAAATCAGGCGGTCGTCAAATTAATGAAACCAAAGAAATAGGTATTTTTCCGCCAGTTGGGACCTTTTTTCGAATTTCTATTTTTTAGCTCTACACCATTAATGTCCACACAAAAACATATTCCCATGTGAATATATGGAAAAACGCTAATTAGAGGAACAAAAAAAAATTCCTTTTCCAAGGATTCTCAGGCTATGGAAGTTATCAAACTTTGGCGGCCATTTTCTCGCTAATTTTACCTCTGAAACCAGGCGACCTGACCTTCAATCACAAATATTTCGACTTCTATTCAAGATAGATGGATAATTTGTTCACCAAAGGAAGGCAAAAGAACAGGCTTTAAGATGATACGAATAATCCCATATGCAAAAAAAAATTGACGGGGGCTCTTGTGGCCTAGAGATTAAGGTGTTGGCCTCTCATTCAAAGGTCCCAGGTTCGAATACGAGTAGCGACCGAAAAATTTTCTTCTCTAAAATTGTCTCCTTTCACCTCCTTTACTGCTTTCTAGCAATGTTCTGTTGTCTGTTTTCGTCTCCTCTTTCTGCCCTCATCCCCTCACCTCCTTTGCCCCCTCCTCTGGGTTCCTGACTCTTTCTTCAGCCCTTCTACTGCTTCTCCTTGACTCCTTCTTACTGCTGTCTTTCAGCCACACCCCTGATCTACTGGTAGTGGTAGGACAGATCTACACCTAACCTCCATGGACAAGGGCGAAAAATCTTGGAAGGCCCTTGTGCAAATTGCGCATGTTAAAGATCCCTTTGTGGTATAAATTGATATGAGTAGGCTTCAGCCGCCATCCGGGTAAAATTCAAAATTTTCTACCAACTGAAAACATTTAATGTGTCCCGTGCACTCATATCGAGTCATGTGACCCTATGCAGTTGCGAGGGCCGTAAAACATCCCCCCCCCCAAATTATTTTTAAATTGACGAGCGCCTAATTCCACCCAGTCATGACACATATGAAAGAAGAAGGCTCTGCCCCCAAAACAGTGCAGGACATACATTAACTCTGACGACAGTGTTGTGCGGCAGGTCTGCATTCTGGACATGAACCACCATCTTCATTCTGACCACTGGACACAGCACTGACTGTTGACACACTGAGCACCACAAACTGTCACTGAAATAAACAATTCCGATATATACGGTCCAAGTTGTCCAGGACAGTCACCCATTGTCAAAGAGAAAAGTGGTTGTTTGTCCAAGACAGGTAGATGACTTAGACAGTGTAATTATAATCTAGGAAAAAATGCAAGGGCGGGAATGGTAGTCCAAACAAGTGATTGTCTTGGGCAGGTGGCCACTAGAGCAGGTTCAACTGTCCATTTCACCTGGCAGCTTAAGCACGTCATAAAAGACATCAAACACTCGAACACAAAATTTTGAGCACTTCGAGTGCTTTATTGTTCATGATGACTACAACGTCCAAGGAGAAGAGTACACTGCACTTAAAGCTGAGTTTCAATTCAAATAAGTTAAGACTCGGTTGAATAAAAACAATCCATTGAACTTTATTTGTTTTGTTTTTTTAACCACACCTTTAACTCACTTGAGCCAGAGCTATTTTTCACCCAACAACTATTGCAACCTGACAGTTTTGGGGTATTGAATCATTAACCACAAAATCACTGCGAAAGCTATCATAATTTTTAAAATGCAACAAAAAAAAGAAAGAAATGCTCTCACAGAAAAAAGAAAACTGCACCTAATTTTTCCAGTTAGTTTTTATTTTATCAATATTTTGAAATGGCAATTTGTAATAAAATCATCTATTGTATTACGGGGATGACTGATTTTGTCCATTACAGCTCAAAAAGTGTCGCACATATCTTCACCAAATTTGTAACGAAATGAATCTAGTGGGTCAGCTGTTGGCTCAACGTTTCCCGTAGCTTGTAACCGAAAAACCAGAGATATCGATCGAAATGTGCATCCTGTAAATACACGGGATTAGGAAACCGGACGGCGGCAGGTCCTGTAAATACACCGGAATAGGCTCAAGTGAGTTAATAAAGCATAACCATACATGATTTACACACAACTCTAAAATGCCTTCAATACTTTTGAACACTTGACAAAATTGAAAATCCCTCATCATTGCAATAAATTGTGTATGTACGAACAGAGAAGGCTTTCTCCTACCAGTTCTGTTGGTTGTAGAGTTGGTCACCTCCACAGATGTTGCACAGGTCCCACACACACGCAGAACTCTTTTCCACATCGGAGACAGTACCTGAGTTTAACAAAACAAAACAAAAATGTCAGAAGAATTCAAACGCAACAGACCTCATTTATCATGACATAAATAAAGGAGAAGAAAACACAAATTTAAACATAAAAATAATTTATTAGCTTTCCCTTTTCTTTCCAATTTCATCTATCCACTAAAGTAGTTATGTAATTCTGTAATTCTATTACCGGAAGCAAATAAATGTTTTATTACTATGATTGTCGCAAAGTGTCATTCCGATAATTTTATTGTTGTGATGTCGTTTTTCAACAAAATGAAGTTAATTTCTTCCCTATTCATTTATTATACTTTATCCACACATGGTTACGCTATGAATGTTGAGAACATTCACAACTCTCTCTTTCGCCCAAAATTCAGGACACACTTCAGCTATATAACAATTTTTTTAAAATAAATATTTTATTTTTACAACACAACATTCAGTAAAAGCACTCACTTTAGATCCATGGAATGCCTACCTTGTACACTTGTCAAAGATCCACAAACACTTCCAGCTGTGACTGGTGCAAGTTTCACATGCGGAGTCTCCACATAAGTTAGCAGTTGACCAGTCAGTCTGGAGTTCAAACCCCACGATTCCCACAATGACCGTTTGAGAGCCAGAGTGTACTGGTCACACTTTAATTTTCCTTTAAAAGAAAGGAACAAAATGCTGTTAAAACTTTCAATACATGTGCATCCAATTAAGGCATTGCGCATTATAACATACAGTTCTTTTTTTTTTACTATTTTAGGAAAAGTACTTTTTAAAGAAAGCTGTGGGTGGTTGGCAGGCACTCTCGTGTAGTTTGCTCCTCCTTTAAAATCAAACATCTATTGTCATCATCTTTCTATATTCCTTTGTTTGTTACTTTCATGTGTCACCTCTAATCTTCAGCATGTATATGATCTAATTGAGTTGTAAGTGCCGTAAAATTAACTAAAGCTAAAAACACAGAAAATTAACTATAGTATAAAACAAAGATTCAACAACGTAAAGATTCAATGTGATGCTTCAAACGGAATGGCAAAGTATGATAGTTGCAAGAAACAATTAATTGTACAAAAGAGAATAACAATTTGTCTGTAATACTTATCAGGACATGGAATTTGCAATACTGAATCATTCAGGTTAAAAAAAACCTGCAATACTTGTCCACACAAAATAAAGTCGGACCTGCTCTAACACATTATTTTTCTTAACTTTAAAAAACAATCCATCCTGACCAGTGTTATTGAGAACATCCCTGAAGAAGAACAGTTCTGGCGGGCCAGACTTCACCAGCTCCTGTCCTCCTCCGTGGCAGTCGACTGTCACCTCCAGCCTGTGAGAGGAGAAGACGGCAGAGCCTGATCCAGACAGGAGTAGAACGTACACATTGGGAGCTTGGTTGTCCTGCTGAATCAAAAAAATGTATATTTTTACAGGAAAAGTTTTCCACTGGGACAACGAAGTCCTAGATCTATCTCATCTTGCTCTACTTCTTATGTTTACTCATCTCTTATGTAATTTTTATCTTATCCTATCTTGTCTTATCTTATCTTATTCTATCCACTAACTTGTAAAGAGTAGATCTAAAAAATGTCATGGGAACTCAGCTCTTAAACAGCTTCAACTTTAAATATATGGAAATATTTCACATTTTCAGAGTCGAACCTCCAATCCTTTAGTTTCTCTTTACTTTTATCTACTCTTACAAATCAACAAAGATGACTCAAACTTATACTTGGAATATTATGTAATGCACTATTAAGCTTACTAGATCATGAAAGACAATTACACCTTTAATAATATATTTGTATACGATATATACAAACGGTTATGTCTAATAATAATAATATATGAATAATAATAAATTACATTTCCTTGATCCTCTTGGAGAAATTTGGGTTACAATACAAACATACACACATAAATACATACACATAAATATATACAAACATTAATACATACACATAAATGCATACATATTACACCAATACAGACCAATTTCACTAACATGCCACTGCCGGTCGCCAGTGTGTATGCATGAGTTTCTACCAATAAAAAAAAAATCCAACAGATGTACCAACCTGCTGAGACAAACTGCGTCGGGGACACACTACATGTGCAAGGAAGGAAACCCGAGCCGGAACGTCTGCCTGCAGACACAACCTTCTATTAACAAGAAGAAACACAAACAAGCAAAAACTGAGTCTCCTTCTTTTCTATCCAACATCTATTGTCATTAGGGACTGTTCACAAATGATGTCAGCCAAAGTTCGGCCAAAATTGACTCCCCCCCCTCTTTTCATCTTCTGCCATCTTTCACAGGGTCCCAGGGACCCCCCCCCCCAGTTGACATCAACCAAAATGTGCATGTACATTTAGAAAAAACCTGTTCTAATCTAGCTTCTAGCAGTCTGAGCTATGGGGAGATAACTGTTAATTTTAGTTTTTAGGACCCAAAAAATAATACGATCAATTATAGCCAAGAAAATGTGGTCTATAACATTTTTTCTTTCTTTCTTTTCTTTTTTTCCCACAACCCTTTAGAGCATCATAGTTGACGTCAACTTTGTAAGGACCCCCCCCCCCCCTCCCCAAGAAAATGTCACTGCTCCCCCCACCACTACCACCCCTCAGAGCTGATGTCATTTGCGAATGGTCCCTTATCTCTCCTCCTTCATTCCTTTGTATGACACTCTCTAGTTGTAACGTCTCTAATCTTTGGCACTTACATGACCTTTTTGTGTTTCAAGTGCCGTTAACCTCTTACTAAGCCTAAAAACTAAAGTATACAGAAATGAACTGAACACCTATAACAAAACTCTATCAGATAATCTCAAAAATACTTTAACTGTCTTCAGATAATGTTTGAAACTAATTCTCTACACCATAAGATGACACGCAATGTTTCAATCATCATTCATCATAACATTTTTTTTCTCACTATCACATGAAGAAAAACTGGCCTCTACATCCAACTAATCTCATAATTTAAAGAAATTCAATTTAAGAAAACTTCACAGGACCATGAGACTGAAATTTCATAAATCATTTTGTCCATAAAGATTAAACTTTCACAAATTATTTCTTCGAAGTGACTGAGCATGCAAAAAGATTAATCTAACATATGTGTGTAGCTGTGAGGCTATGGCGTATGCAAATAATAAATAACAAAAAAGCATGAACTTTTCTCTATATGAAAAAGTCTCAACATCCTCTAAAGCACTGACTTGAATCCAAAAATGGAGGAAAACCGAAATGTGCTTTAGAAGAATAGGTGGGGAAGAAAGGCTGGAAAATAGTTGAAAAGAGCTAAAACTGCACATCCTGGACAGAGTCAAAGGGAGAAGTTTTGTTAACACCCTTCAATCCCTCTTGGCATTTGATGGGAGTCTGGAATGTTCATTGTCGGCAAGCCATTCTAATGCTCTTAACCCAGAAAGCACACTTTTTCAAGGGAAAGGGAAAAAATTGTTTCAATTCTATTTCAAATTGTACATACCTCGTGTATCTTTTTTTTGTGTGCTTATTTCAACACCTTAAAATTGAATTCCAACAAAATATTTATGGAGCATAATCAACTGATTTCACTGATTAAGAAACTGCAATTTTTAAAATATTTAAAAGATTTGGGCTTTGTACATTTGAAAAACTGGCTGACAATATGTAATGTACACAAACTGTAACCTGAAAAACATCTTCCTCCGTCAACATAGGACTTAGCATCAAACAGCCACGTCCACTCCCATCCTTAACACTGCTGAGACCTTCATTTGCATTGACAACTTTCAGGTCAAGTCGATTTCCTGCCTGACACTTCAGGACGTGGCAGAACCTTGGGCATCTTGAACTGACCTATCGCAGGACACATCAGGATATAAATTAGTTTTCAGTTTCAGTTTGGTAAGAGATTTATAACACTCAAAGATGCAAAAGGCGACCCCTTTTCTCATTGACAATAGGTGGTAGTCTTGGAAAATGTTCATTGTGTTTTTAGAAAATTATACTTTCATGTTCAAATTCTCGGTACTGAGATTTAAACAGAAGTAACACCTGTAGGAATCAAGTTGTTTTTTTTCACATTAGTTCACAGCATGACTTAGTATTACTTTGCGCGCAAAGGTGGAATGGTTGAAGCATCTAAAAATAATTCGTAAAACTTCCGTTTATAAGAGCACCCTCTACTTAATGTGCAAATTACAAAAATGGGCCAATTATGGAGTCAAAGTATATCCGCTTTATTATACGCCAGGTCTGTCATGTTATAGACGAGTAAATACAGTTGACCTGTGGCGGTGGGTGGACCAAAATTTGGGTTGGGCTTTGGTTGCTTCCACTTCATTACCACCAAATAGCAAGAATTAAGACCTAAACAGTACTGATTTTTCTATAGTCACGGTGAGCCACTGCATTTTGAGAACCATTCAAACGAGAAGAGTCACCTTTGTCTTTAATTTCTTTGTTCAAAGTTAGATTCTTCTGGATGAAAAAGTTGCCTTAAAAGTGAAATTGACGTGAATTATAACTGTTAAATCTCAGCGGCACAAACATAAACATGCACACACAGCACTTCAAACATATTCCATCTATGAGCTGGATTAGGCCGTGAAGTCGCGGAAAGTAGAACGCACCTAACAAAGGTCCAATGGTATCTGTGTCACTGGGGGGGAAGTGTGTCATAAACTTTCGCCCCACTGTCAAGGCTAAGAGAACACTAGCCCTCAGTACAGTGTTCTTTTTTTCTGGTCTTCTACCGTTTTACAAGAAGAGTTCAATATTACGGAAGGTGCGTGGGAATGGGCTCATTCTTTGCTGAGCTCTAAAGATATTCAATTGGCTGTTAGATTACTATAGTTGTAAGCAGTGACAATAGTGATTGGATAAACGAGCAAGCTGCCAAGTTGATCATTCTGTGTTCATTGCGAGCGATCATAATGGTTTCAGCTGCTTATTTCGTTATTCAAAAGAAACTTTCACTTACTTTGGGATGGAGTTGGGGGGGAGGGGGGCTCTCGTGGCCTAGAGGTTAAGGTGTTCGCCTTTCATTCAATAGATCCCGGGTTCGAGCCCGGATAGTGACGGACGTTTTTCTTCTCTAAATTGTCTCCTTTCTCCTTTCCTGTTCTCTAGCAATGTTCTGTCGTCTGCTTTCGTCTCCATTCTCTGCCCCCACCCCCCTCAACTCCTTTCCCCCCTCCTCTGGGCCCCTGACTCTTTCTGCAGCTTTTCTACTGATTCTCTTTGGCTCCTTCTTACTGCTGTCTTTCAGCCACACCCATGATTTTCTGGTAGGAAAGATCTACACTTAGCCTTCTCGGACAGGGCGAAAAATCTCGGAGGTCCCGAGTGTTAGTTGCTCACATTAGAGATCCCTTGGTGGTCCAAAATTGAGAAGAGTAGGCTTCGGCCGCTACCCGGGCAAAATTAAAATTTTCCTACCAACTGAAAATGTTTAATGTGTCCAGCGCGTTCATATAACCTTAAACAATTGCGACCGCCGTAAAACACTTACAAAAAAAAAGAGAGGGGTGGGTGGGCCTCAAGCCCGTGAGCCCTTCTTTACCCACCGCCGCCACTGCTCTTGACAGACCTAAAACATTCTCACCTGTGAAGCCATTTTTTGTCTGTTCGGATCTCGGAGGTTCCGACCATTCTGCCTCCAAGCCTGAGCAACAACACTGAACAGAGCTGGCTCCCTGCCACAAAACAAGTTACACTAATTTAGAAACAAACTTGAGGCCACCACATTGAGATGGAGTCAAGTTCTTACATTCCCCCCCCCCCCTTCCACACGCACACACACGCACACATATACACAAACACACACACAAATGCTTACATTCACAAACAGACCCACAGTCACACACATATGATATAAATTAACAACGGTTTAAAATAATGTTTAATAACCTAGAGTATTCTGACGGTATTCCAAAGCCCTTTAATAGATCATACTTGAAAGGTTCTAGGAAAAGCTTGAAGCACGTCATGTGCAGAGCTTAAAAATCTACTGAAGGAAATTATGATAAAAAGGAGGAGCAAGCAGCAGGTCAAGCAGTCACCGCCTAGTTGAGACAGTGCAGAAACGAAACAGAGAGAGAAAGTAGGGAGGAAGAGGCGTTGTTACACACACACATATCGAACCTTTAGAATTACAAAAGTTCTATCTGAAATTTTTGGCCGTTTTGAGTTACTAAAAACCATGAGGCCAGAAAACAAATATTCTATCTGCTCTTTCAAAATTGTAAGATTTTTTGGAGATGTTATCAAGATATTCAAAGAATTGCATTCGAACAAACTTGACATGTTGTTTAAGTCAAAAATTTGTTACGTCACATTTCTCAAAATAAGGTACTGAGCAGATAAAAAACTTTGTCATTCTAGGGTAGTGAGGTACCGAAATACCAAGAGAAAATACTGACCGGTCCTCATCTATGCAGCCAGACACAGTCAGACCCTCACAGGAACAAAGGCTTTCCTCCAGGTGAGTTAAGGGCACACCTGCCTGCGTGAGTCCCTCATCCACATCTCGTATCAATGCAAGAGTACCCATGCTGTCTTCTAATAAAACTTCATACCTGGAAGAGAGTCGAAGGGGTACATTTTGTAAAAAGTAGAGTTCTTAATAGGACAGAACACTTCAGGGGAGACTATCCAACATGGAATTTGAATGAAATAAGTATATGGGTTTAAATCAAAGTTATGGTGTTTACAAATTACCGAAACTCAGCAGTATATCATGTCTAAGTACAGATGTTTTGGGAGTTTTCTTGCATTAAAAATAAATTACCTCAAGATAACTTAAATCTACTTTTTTTTCAGACTCATTCAATTTTTAAGGCCAAGAGTAATAATTAATAATCGATTAATGCAATCTACCCTTCGCATAGTCTATGTCTTTCACTGCTGTACTTGAAAATCTTCAAAACATTTTGTTTGTTTGTTTTTGTAAAGAGTTTTACGGCGCTCGCAACTGCATAAGGTCACTTGAGCGTGCGCGACACACCTAAAATTTTCAGTTGGTGGGAAATTTTGAATTTTGCGCGGGTGGCGGCCGAAGCCTACTCTTATTGATTTTAGACCACCAAGGGATCTTTAACATGCGCAACTTGCACACAGGCCCTCCGAGATTTTTTGCCCTTGTCCAAGAAGGCTAGGTGTACATCTTTCCTACCAGAAGATCAGGGGTGTGGCTGAAAGACAGCAGTAAGAAGAAGCGAAGGAGTAGCAGTAGAAAGGCTGCAGAAAGAATCAGGACTCAAAGCACGAGAGACCCCCTCTTCAAAATGTCTCAGAGGAAAATTTAATGGTGATAAAAGGTATGATGCTTTAAACATTAAAGGAGAAGCAGTGACGTCATTATTAATTTATGAAACAGCAGACAGGCAAAAATATTATCTATCCTTTTAAGTAATTACAGTGGAGTCCACTTATAACGAGTCCGGAAAAAACGAGAAGTCTGTTATAAAGACACTGTTCTAAAACCCTGTTTTTTCCCCTTCTTTACCTTTGTAAATAAAATACTGCTATAGCGCTATCAGACAAAACATGTGAGTCGGTTATAGCGGAATATTTCTGCTGCTGTGCACAGTGCATAGGCCAATTATACATAATTAAAAAACCTCGCCAGTTGAGAAACTTGTTGGTGATCTAGCGAAACAAAGAGTGGTAGAGCCAATGTGTGTCAACAGTGAAGGCCGGAACGACTGAGTAGGGAGGGTGTGCCATGCGCAGACAAGCAGAACGCATCGCGTGATAGGCCAGTGTAAGCCTAGTTTAGATTATCAAGGCCTACCATGCCTGTCACTTCTCCGATGTGGAGATGGAGAGGTCACAGCAATGTGATGGGTGGAGTGAATTAGTGACGTGCGCAAGCAGACAGAATGCGCCGCAGGGTGTGGTGGGGTGGGGGAAAACACAGCGGGCGAGTTAGCCCAGAACCACAGTGTAGAATTCTGTGCCCAGAACCCTTTCTTTCTGATCGCCAACGCCGAGCTGTCAGTCAACTTCGCTAGATCTAGCACTAGAGAAAGAAACCTGATTCGATTTCTGATCAAGTAAAACCTAAAGGTCATGTTGAAACCAAATCATCATCAGGGGAGATATCAAAAGGAAATAAACAGAACCACAAAATCATAGATTGGACCTACTTTACAGTTTCCCTTGAATTTATTACTGGATCTCTTACAGCGAGAATCCTGCTATAACGGACATTTTGCTCCGGTCCCCTCCCTCTCGTTATAACAGGATTCCACTGTAGTAAAAACTCATCTCAGCTCATCAAAACAACACAATCAACGAAGAGAAAAAACCTTTCTCGTCTTTTAACTCAAAGTGAGCATTCAAAGAAGAGGAAATCCATTATAACATGCAAGCAAAACATGAGGGCCATGTTAAGAGACAAAATGCTGGAGACAGCTTAATGAATCACATGGTCCTTTGGTGGGGGAACAAATAAAATACAGAGAATTATAGAACTCGGGCAAAATTTGTAAAGAAAACAACAATAGCAATTAGATGTTGAAATTAAAGAAAACAATAATATAATAACAATTTCAAGCTGCAATTAAAGAAAATAATAATAATAAAAATATGATGTTGCAATTAAGAACACAATAATCAAAAACAATATGTTGCTGCAATTGAAGAGAACAACAATAATAACAATATGATGCTGAAATTAAACAATGAAAATTATAACAATATGATGCTGCATTAAAGGAGATAATTATGATTAACAAAATGACGTTACAATTTAAGAAAACAATTATAACAACAATATCCTGTCGTGAAATGGTTTACCTGTGACAGCCAGCTCGCGCGCCACAATGCTCAAACACTCTCAGCACAGTGGCGGAGAAGTGAGGCAGAAGCATGGAGTCTCCGTCGACGACTTTCTCCAGACTGTCCAGCAAGGTTCCACTATCCACAGAACGCCCTGGTGTTGTTGTTGTCAAAGTTTGTACAGACGAAGTATTCACAAGGTGTGATCTCATGTGCTGGCTGGGGCCATGACGGCGGAAACTCTGCGGACACGAAAAAAGAGTTAGAAGTGAATTTTAAATTCCCAGAATTTTTGTTTCTATCAAATTATTCAAAGAGAGACTTTCACCAACAAAATATTACTTCTTCTTCTTCTATGGCTGGCTTCCTCCAGAGGATGCAGCCTACAGCATTCAGTCAGATATGTGACGCCTCTTTGGGTTTGGTGCGTAGTACATCTCGTCCAGGCCTGGTATCATTATGCTAAGATACTAATTTAATTCCTTCATCAACATGAGCCACAACAATGTGCTTTTTTAATTTTATTGTTATTCCAAATAAAGCTACTTCCTTCTAAGATTTAGTGTTATTCCAAATAAAGCTACTTCCTTCGAAGTAGACAGCCATCTAAGAGTCACTTCTCTGTGTATTCAAGTATATCATTGTAAAACAAATTTCTCAAGGGGACCAATAAAGTCAAATTTATTTTATCATCCTATTAGACATAAGCACACAAGTGTTGATACAGACACGTGCATACTCAAACGAAGACACACTTATGCACATGTATATGTATGTGGCATTTGCTTGAAGTAGAGAAGCCCAAGAGCTGGTTCACTGATCAAATGAAAAAAACATGAAAAAAAAGAACCAGGCGGATGCGGGGTTAGCTCAAACAAATAAACACATATCATCGGCCAGCTGTTCAGATGTACTAAGCACAAAATTTTGAAAGAATTTACTATTACAGTTTCTTGGTTTATGGTATCGGTTGCATATGCTCAAGTAACATTTTGTTGAAATCAAAATTCTCTATGTTGAACAAAGCAAAAAAGATACATCATGCAGATACAATTTCTTAGAAGAAAAAAAAGACAGTTTTTATTTCTCTCTCCCGAAATATTTTTCTGATGGACTTAGAATGCTATTCTGTTTGAACAGCTTGCTGCCAAGATACAACCCTCAAGCAGAACAGATTTGCCCCATACACACTACTGCTTGTTGTAGCAAGGGGTGGGGCAACAGCAGATGAACACGGCTATGGTAACCGGTGATACAGTAGCCTCCGCCTAAACGCACACCATACAAAAGCCTGCTCCGCTCAAATGCACGCTTTCGTGTATGACGGGTTTTCTACTATATAATTTAGACGTACAAACGCACGGTCACGTCACTCCTTCCAAATGCACGCTCCAATCCTCTAAACACGCCAACAGGAAAAGCTTGACAAGAGGAAATTTTCACGACATATTGGCAGAGCTTGCGCAGGACAAGCCTACAACAGCGGATATTTGGTGAGACTGTCTCTCATGCTGAACAAAGAGAGCGATGGACAGCGTTTTCAAACCCAACTTTCCACAGACACATAGGTCTAGGACTGTTCATAAAACATTGGGGGGGGGGGACTGAAATGTTTTTTGATTGGTCAGTGGAAATGCATCTTTGAGAGAAGGTTTCTGACAGTTGTTCGGGCGACTGCATGCATGTTTAGTTAGACCTAGGCCTATGATAATGCGCAACACGGGTGAAGGCTGTAAAACAATAGATAGTCCTCTATCGGATTAAAGATTAGAGAAGTAAACCTAATCAGCTGCACTCGAAGAACTTATAACGTACTTGTTAAACGAATCACAAGAGAAAATTTTCCCTGAGTGTCATGTAGAGAACTATGATTCTGATGTCGTCCAAGAATTTACGGTCAGGGGTGGTCACTTGGAAAGCCATGCGGCAGGGCCGTCGTCTCTATGACTATCACCAACAGTTTCCTCTTAAGCTATCTTTCTGTTCCCTACATTTAATTTTATGGTGTATATCATAGCATTGTATTGAGTCTGTATTGTATCTTTCTTACCCCCACCCACCCCCATCCATTCAACACCTTTGTATTCTTAACCACAGTCCGGGAATTCTTCACAAAACAGTCACGTGTCGTTACATTATCGGCCAAAGTGACCCCTATCTCCAAGGGAGGTCACTAGAATATCAAGGAAATGAGATGACTGCTTCCCTTCCTCCCTTTGCAAAAGTTCATGTAAACGCATACTCCGTATAAACACACGCAAAGGAGCCCTCCCGAGCACAGTGGGTTCAGGCGGAGTCTACTGTACAACAATAACCGTAAACATAATTCAAACTCTCGCCTGACCTGTCCCCACAACTGTTTCACAACAGACCTGCCACTCCATGAAATCTAAAATTCAGAATCTCAGGGGGGGAAAAAATCGGGATCAACAACAAATCACCAAAGTGACTACCAAGCTAACTAAAGTTTGTCCTGGAGTATCCATCATATTGTGTGTGTGTGTGTGTGTGTGTGTGTGTGTGTGTGTGTGTGTGTGTGTGTGTGTGTGTGTGTGTGTGTGTGTGTGTGTGTGTGTGTGTGTGTGTGTGTGGTGAGAGTGTGTGTGTGTGTGTGTGTGAGTGTGTGTGTGTGTGTGTGTGTGTGTGTGTGTGTGTGTGTGTGTGTGTGTGTGTGTGTGTGTGTGTGTGTGTGTGTGTGTGTGTGTGTGTGTGTGTGTGTGTGTGTGTGTGTGTGTGTGTGTGTGATCATTTTTTTAAAATCCTGAAGTATCACGTCAAGTACTCCTAGCCTAGGTGTCTAACACCAAACCCCCCCCCATAAGTAATAAGTCCCGTATGCACGAACTTCAGTTGACCCCGTCAACGGACGGTACCCGACAGACGCACAACTCACATGCTGAAGTCATGTCACATGATGCGAACGCATGATTTAAACAGTTTTACTGACAGGTCTTGATGACTTGCCCGACTAAACAGAGCTTGGACAAAACTTGTTTTGAAAGAGCTTAGACAAAGCTGGTTTTGAAAGTAACAGCAGAACTACGAATAATCATTTGTATGTCGCAATTGAAACAGTTATCAGAATGCATCAGGCCATCATCTGAGAATTCTGAGAGGAAACAAAAACTAAAGTAGTTCTTGAGAATGTCCCAAGCCGGAATGCTAAATCGATACTATTTCCATTATAATTGAAAGGAAAATAGTGCTCCCAGTTCCTATGGACAAAAAGTTTAAAGGGTACTTCCTGCGACACAGAGGAAGGGAGAGAAAGTTTTTTTTTAAATCCAACGCAACAAATGGAACAAAAAAATCGGGATACACACGATCATAATTGGGAAAATTGGGATGTAACATGTTTGAAATTTGGGGAATAAAATTGGGATAACTCAATTAAATCTGGATGAGTGACAGATCTGTAACAATAACCCGAAACGTACAAACTCTCGTCTGACCTGTCCCCACAACGGGTTCTCTCCAGGCACAGCTGGGTCCAGAGCAGCGGGGCACTTGGCAATAATCTGACCGGAACCTGGAAGTACAATCAGACCTGTTCTAACGGCCATCTATCCAAGACAATCATCTGTCTACAAAATACCACTTCCCACTTCCCTAAATGCATTTTTTTTTCTATTACAATAACATTGTCTAAGAAGTCCAACTGTCTAAGACAACCACTTTTCTCCTCGACAACAGGTAACCATCTTGGACTATTTCGACTTAAAATGAAGGTGTAATAAAAATGAAGGGTTTAAGTCAAACATTGCTCAAAATAAAAAGACAGATGACACACAGGTTCCACAGGGATGAAACTAAAATTTTTGAAAAATTATGGATAAAAATTTCACATAAAAAAGAGTAGTAGTTTTAATTACAGTTTTATGGCACTTACAACACAAGTACAAGTGCCGAAAATTAGAAGTTTTAGTTTTAGTAAGATTTTACGGCACTTGCAACAACTTGAAAATGAGAAGCATTACAAAAGAATAACAAACACAAAAAAGGAGGAGAAGAGATAAGCTCGATAGACGTTTAAAAAGGAAAAACGAAACAAACCACACCAAAGCACCCGCCAACCACCCTCGGCTTACCTTCAGCACATGGACATTTCCACACCGCCCGAAAAGTCACACTGCCCTTGTTCAACTCCTTGTCAACAGCAGCCTGAGAAGTCTCAGCGTGTGACAAAACACGCACATACTGCGTACACAGGAGCGTCCGAACACCCAACGAATCTTCGAGCTGCTGCCTGAGTTTACCCCAAAAAAGAAAATTTTTTACCATCAATCCTTTTTTTCTTTTTCTTAAATTTTATGTAGGTGATTTTACGCCCCCGTTGACACAATTAAGATCAATCTAAGAAGTCGGCATCAAACCTACCTGCGAACTGGCTTTAACACTACAATAATCCTGAACATAATTTAAACTTTAAAAAATGTTTAAAAATTAAATATAGGTGTTTTAACACCTCCATCAACATAATTTAGATCATTTTAGGAGGTAGGGTTCTGATCCTGCCTGCCAGGACTGACCCGAGCTGTAAGGGATACAACATCCAAGCAGAAAGACCAAGATACTCGATGAACATTTTCCCTATTCGGGAATCGAACTTTGGCCTCCGGCGAGCAACAGCAAAGCACCTCGCCACTACACCATGACACCAGGTTTTTTCTTTGTTCTTTTTACTGAAATTTAACCATCCATCCACAAAAGACTCAAAATACTTGAAATAATGAAAGAGTGAGCTTGTCTGAACATTCTTTTCCTTTGCATTGTTTTGTTAAGTGACAATGCTCCATCTATCCATCTATCATCCTCATCTCAAGGAATCAAACTCAAACCACAAAGTACATTCAGAGGCTGTTTAACAACGAAACATGCCAATCACTAGTTTCAAACTTTAGCCGAATCTATCCCCATCGTACCTGGCAAGGTGAAGTAAATTCCAGCATTTACACATTGTTTTCTATAAAACTCCATTTTTCTTCTTCAAACAACTGCAGTAAAGAACTGCAGTAAATTATGGGGTTGTTTATTTGTTTTTCGGGGTTTTTTTGCAAAATGCAACAAAAGCAGTCCACCTTTCTCGACACATCAAAACATACCCTTTACACATAAATCAAGTTCATTCTTTGAGTCACATGACTTCGTTAGGGAAGGGTGAAAGTTTGTTGGTGGTTCTTTTCATTCCTAATTATTTTAAGTCGTATTACTATACTTTAATGTTGTTTATCTTTAAAAGTTGTCCTTCTTTGCTGAATAATAATGCAAAGAGAAACTGAAAAAAAAAAATTCAGAAGTAGCTACCAAATATTCCAAAGATGACAGCCATAAAAAAAAAAATTGTCCAACAGACCCATTCCCATTCAATGGTTGGAGAGAAGATATAGAACAATAGCATGTTCCAACAAGACTAAAAGAAATGCAGAGAACGGTGATCCATCTACTCACCACGGAGGAAATATCTGCACAACAGAGCCTTCCCCCTTCAGTCCAAGCTTCTCGACAGTATTAGAGAGAAAGACAACTTTGCAAACCTCTGGCTTGTCTTGTGCTTCATTGACAACTTTACTCTGGCACACGAATGTGGAAAACTGACGCTTCATGCTCAACAGCTTCACAGTTATTGCTTTAGGGTTGTTTTCTGGAAGAAAACATTTACAACATTTGAAATTTGAGGACATACAGAAAAACTACAGAACATTAGTCTATCTCTCAAGTTTTATTGTGAACAGTGACTAATCTTCCTTTAAAAAATGGTTAAAGAGGAGAGAAACCCACAAGCTGCACACATCCACAAGTGGAAAAGAAGCTTCCAAATGCTAAAAATGTGGCAAACTCTTCTCTACCACTGCTAGTCTCATTGACCATAGCAGACGCCTCAAGCCGTGGTAAGCTTTATTTCTTTAATTTTCACTTTAGAAATATTCTCCTCTGTAAATGCATTGATCACTGTCAGACATTGACTGACGAACTATTAGACTATATAGATCAGCAATGGCTCAAATTAAACTTGTGACTCTCTTGACCCCTATCTTAGAACTGTCCTTTCCCTTCTCTTTCTTTCACAGACTTTCTCTCGATCTGTTGTGTCTCATCCCAAACAGCCTGTTTTCCTATGTCCCTTGTTATTTGTATCAATGGGTATATTACCTACGTCCACTATTTCACCATGTCCTTTCATCAGAAATAAAAGTGTTGATATACTATCAACAAAAGCTTGCAAAAACTTCTTCCTTATTCCAAATCTACTCCCAATATTTAGTTGATCCCATTTGGTTTCTGTACCATTTCTACTTTCCAATAAATGTCCTGTAGCAAGGCATATTTTATCACAACAGCGACTATATGCAGCCGTTCATAACCCATAAAAAAAGAATAAAAGGCACATGTACAGTTTGACAGATTAAGGCAAAATGCTAAGAACAAATACAATTTTATCCCCACTTACGATCAACAGTTCCAGCCTTCAGGGAATGGTACCAAAACCTCACTGCTGACTTCTCTCTGTTGATCAGTCGAGAAAGTTGGCCAGAAAGACTACCCCTGAAAAGTTAAAGACTTTATATTAACCTTGTGTTCATTTAATAAAGCCTAGAGTAACATTGAAATTTAAATATTCGATTTTTTAAAAATGATAATAGCGGGCATGAAGTCAAACTTGTAAAAACAATCATATCACAGTAGAACCTCCTGTAATGATCACCTGTTCAGACAACCACTTCCCACTTGTCCCTTGCATTTTTTTCCTATTATAATGACACTGTCCAAGAGCATCACATATTCGGGTAACCACTTTTCTCTCTGACAATGGAACATCCTCTTGTACAGGTTTGACTGTCTACAAAATAACTTTTTAAACTCATGCATAGAGGCACAAAATCCAGAAAACAAAGATCTTTATTTAACATGCTTATAAGGAAACTATAAACATCATGTCATAAGTACTCACGATAAGTATTTTCATTTCCCTGTGAAACTGAAATCGGGGGCTCTCGTGACATAGAGGTTAAGGTGTTGGCCTCTCAATCAAAGGTCCCGGGTACGAAACCGGGTAGGGACCGAAAAATTTTCTTCTCTATAATTGTCTCCTTTCACCTCCTTTCCTGCTCTCTAGCATGTTCTGTTGTCTGCTTTCATCTCCTCTTTCTGCCCCCACCCCCTCACTTCATTTGCCCCCTTCTTTGGGCTCCTGACTCTTTATGCAGCCTTTCTACTGCTACTCCTTGCTCCTTCTCACTGCTGTCTTTCAGCCATACCCCTGATCTTCTGGTAGGAAAGAACTACACCTAGCCTTCTCGCACAACGACAAAAAATCTCGGAAGGCCTGTGTGCAAGTTGTGCACGTTAAAGATCCCTTGATGGTCTAAAATCAATAAGAGTAGGCTTTCGTCGCCACCCGGGCAAAATTCTAAATTTCCTGATAATTGAAAATGTTTGGTGTGTCCCGCGCACTCATATACAGCTGCGAGCGCCGTAAAAAAACTTACCAAAGAAACTGAAACAAAGGCTATAAAAAATATGAAGTGACCTACTTCACAAACTTGCTCTTCTTTTTGGCCGAGTCCTGACCAGTTTGGTCCGTCTGCTCCGAGTCTTTGTCAGGTGTTCTGTGTTTATAAGCAGCCATCACCCACTCACTGGCTCTGATGCCTTCAGTGACGGGGGACGTAGGGGGGCTGATCAATGCACAGGTCATGTCAGGGGGCTAGAAATGTACAGGAAAAATATTTATTTACAAGACCTTAGAGAGAAGAAAAGTTCTTGTATCAGGTGGTCATCTTGGAACCTGCCCATTATGATATAGAAAAAAATGCAGGGGGGGGGGTGAGGAGGAGGGAGCGGGAAGTGGTTGTTTGTAAAGGTGAAAGTGCGACAGGTGGTTGTTAGATCAGATACGGGGAGTAACTATTATCTGTTTGAGGTGGCCGAATTTTGCTATTCAAAAGGCTTTTTAATGGCTGCATCGATTGATAATGCGGTTTTCGTCAAAAGATTCTTTAAAATATTCTCCAGTTCATGACGCCTTTCTTTTTTTGATTTTTGAGACAGTTTTGCAGCAAAAATCTAAATTTCTTTATTTAGCCGATCGCTTTTGTAGCCCGATGCTTCTGTCTCTACAATTTTAGAATATCCGGAGCGGAAGTGATATTTTGCGAGGCGCATTTTGTTTTGAGAGTATAGATCTAGATCTAGACCTAATTTTTTGCATCTCTCAAGATTTATTGCTTCATTCCAGTAGAGTGTAAATATAGTAGGCCAATGACTTTCAATTGATGTTAATGCACCGATCATTCCTTTATCGAAAGGGGGCCCAGCTAGTATAATATATATATATATACATGTTTCAACATCTACAGAAATGCACGAGGGGGGGGGGGGGATAGATGTTTGATAAAAAAAAAAGGAGCAATACAACAGCCAAGCACAGGCCAACCACCCGATCCACATACTTATACAGGACGTCTGTACAACAAGATCCCTGCTGAAGGAGATCATTCAATCCCCAAGTAGTTGGGTTTTTTTATTGTAAAGAACTTTTTTCAACTCACATGGTCTAAAATCAACTCTAAAGACTCATATCATCAGCCAACTGTTCAGATGTACAGAGCCCAAAATTTTGACAGATTCCAAACTAGAAAGATGCTATTTATTATTTGTGAACTCACTGTTCGAGGCCTGATTTGATATTGTGTTGATGTTCCCGGTTCCAAAGACTGGTTGCCACTGCATGCAGGTGAAGACCCGGAGTCAATTTGCTGAGGACATTTCATTTACTTCAAATTAACACTGTAAAAGTGCAAGACATTTTGGATATAATATGAGACTTAACCTTGCAAGACGGATGTTTTCAGGAGCACAATACATGTGTAAGTTTCAAATCCAAGTTAAGTAAGAGAGAAAATCCGAGGCCCTATCGAACTCCCCCCTACGTCTAAGTTGCAAATAGCAACAGGAATCTGAAACACACTGCAATACTTTTAATAAAATGACATCATTCATCATCATTCTCATTTTTACTACTACAGCCACAGACCCAGAGAGAGCTCTCATAATTTTGTGTAGTGTATGATGACAAAGTGAATAACATACAAGCATTTGGCATCACAATATCATCATTGCCTTTATCACCCTGCACCAGGGTATAGGCCACGGACAAATACTTTCCACCTCTCTCTATCCCGGCTTAGCCTCTTAATGTTATTCCATGTCTTCCCACTTTTCTGTACATAATTTCTGTGATTCTTCTCCAGGTTCCATGCGGTGTTCCCCTTGATCTCTTTCCCTGTGGATTTCAATCCAAATCTTTCTTTTTTATGCAACTGCCTGACTTCCTGAGAGTATGTCCAATCCATCGCCACCACCTTCTTCCTACCTCATCTCTGACTGGGATCTGTCTTGTTTTCCTTGGCACTTCCTCGTTGGTGACCCTGTCTGTCCATATGATCCTCAGTAACTTTCTTAGACACTTGTTCAAGAAAATCTGGATCCTCTTTATGCAAGTCTGTGACGCGTTCCACGTCTCACATCCATACAACAGAACAGTCTTCACATTTGAATTGAAAATCCTTAGCTTTGTTCGAAGTGAGATATCTCTGGTCTTCCAGATCCTATCCAAAGATATGACAGCAGCCTGTGCTTTTCTAAGGCGGTACTTTATTTCAGCACCTGTTCTTCCCTCTCTGTCAATCACACTCCCAAGATAGCATGACAATATGTTGTTTGCAAAAAGCTCAAACCCAAAAATATAGACTCTGCAACCAAAGATAATTCCCTCATTCTTTTGTCCAGTTTCATTTTCAACCTATTGAATACTCCCTGCCAATGACAGACTGAAAGCTTACAACTAACACAAACAAATACAGTCAAGTTGCTCTAACGGCCACTTGTCCAAGACAATCATCTGTACAAATGGCTACTTCCAATTTCCTCATTATTGCTTTTTTATTATCATAATAACACTATCCAAGACATCCACCTGTTAAAGACAACCACTTTTCTCCTGACAATGAGTGGCAATTTTGGATGATTTCAAATGTATGTAATTCTAAAAATATCAATCACATTATGATGTTCATCAAGTTTGTCAATAACTTACTTGAGACGAAGAGAGACTGCCAGCGAGTGTTTGAAGAGCTGCAGCAACATCTGAGGCCTCACTTCTCTCACTGACAACAGACTGACCATCCTCATCCTCAGAATCATTTGCCTCAGCCTCAGACTCTATATCTGAGATTCCTCCGTCAATTGGCTCAGCATGGCGAGTATACAGCTTGCGTGCCACCAGTCGAGGTCGTTTGGCAAAATTACTCTCCACCCTTGAAGACAATTCCACTTTTGTGTTACTGTGAAGTTTGGTGGCCCCACCTTTATGACTGACACTATTCGGATGTCTCTTCTCACTCACATTTTTGATAGTCGTAACTGATTCTTGTCTTTGTGAAACAGATAATTGTTCTTGAGTGACATTAGTGTCTTCAGAAGTTTTAGAACTTTGCGAGATAATGTCTACATCCTCTGAACTGGAGAGCTCTTTCTGTGGCACCACTAAATGGGAAGGGCAATTCGATGAGCTCTGTTGCTTTGATTTTTTGTGGAAGGGAAAACATGGTCCCTTTGAGCCATGGCTACACATTTTCAACAGAATTTGATTATCGGTGTGAGATGAAACATTTGGTGCTAAACTATCTTTTGAAGCTTTCCCTGAATGTTCAGAATTAGTTTGTTCATGACTTCCAACTTTACTCAAGGCATCCGAGAACCTCCTTTTGTGAGAGTTTGCACTCGCTGCATCACGCACACATGCCGTCTCCTCCTCTGAGGAACTGTCTGACCAGCTGATCGCTTCACTCTCCTGGGTCAGCCTGTCTGAGATGTAGAAAGAAAAGAAAGAAAAAGTGAGAAACATGAAATCATACTTCTACCCCCTATCAACATATTGCCACACTAGAGGAAAAAACATTAAAAGCACACAAAGCAGGACACGCTTCCCTGTAAAAAAAGACCAGGATGCTGCTTGCTCAGTTGGCTTCACACAGGATTGCAGAGTTCTTATTAAAATGTAAATCGGGGATGGAACTTGGGCTTGAGGTATTCTGGAAATTTCCAGGCCCTCCAGCCATTACATTTGTCCTATCAGAGACAAACATTAAAAAACTGAGCTTCCCACCTCTAGAATAGAACCTCTCTACTACATAGGCTATTATATTATACTGCTGAAAAGAGCACACTAACAAAAACTAAATGTAAACAAACTGAGACAATTCATGAAGAGATGAAAAATGTTTTATCTACTTGTCAGTTCTACCTCTCCCCTACCCCCACTCCTAATTTTCTAGAGAGACGGCTCTTTAAGTCTTTTATATTTTACCAAACTTAACAAACCTCTCACATATATCGGGGGTGGTAATTATTAAGTTAAACCACAGAGATGTTAAAAAACAGACTTACCTGGAGTATTATCATGTGTTCTACTAAACGCAGATAAAAGATTCTCTTGCTTCCAGCTACCTGATCCATGGGTGGTTTTCTTTGCGTTACTATCATCAGCCTCCGCCCTACGACTTCTCCCATGGATTTTTTCAACAATACGTTTCCATTTGCTCTTCTCTGGAGTTTTGTCTGTTTTAATGTCAACAGAAGCTTCTCCAGACTTTGAAAGCTCTCTTTGAATTGCACCAAGTCTCTGAAACTTTTTCATTCCAGAAAAACCTGAACCCACATGTTGCCATCCAGGCATGGTGATCTGAAAGTATTTATAAAAAACAAAAAACATTGGTAGGCTGCTATCATAATCTATACAATCGAACCTGCCTTGCTACTGCCCTACATCTCAGACAAAAAAAAACTTTTATAATATAATGACGGAATCTTCCCACTCCACCCCCCTCCTTCCTCCCTGAGACAAGAGGAACCTTTACAAAGCACAAACCGACAGAGAAATTCCTTCCCTTCAGAGGAAAAACCTGTCGAAGGCAGAAAATACTTTGCCCGCTCTCATTCTGCTCAACCGTCACATTAAAATAAAAATCCTCTTCTATTACTCTAGAATCTAGATCTACATTTGGTTGCACCTGTCTAACAATTTAAAACACTGCCAGGCAAGGAAGCAGGGAAGAGATGCTGTTTGGTGGCTATAAATAACGAAAGATCTTGTCAGTTTGTTTTGAGAGTTTGAATGCATGCAATCCTTCCATGATTGTAAGCTTCCCAGGAAGCCAAGAATGGCTGAGTATTCTAGGTTCTGCTGCCGGAGATAATAAGAAGATATCTAGATCAAGTAGAGACCTAACCCTGACCCAAACCACATGCTGTTAAATGTAGAAGACACATCTTTCTGTGATTGGCTGCTATTGTAGTAATGTGATGTCAACTGGGATACCCACAGACTATTTTAAGAAGGTCGTGGAGGTACCGCATAGAATTAAGAGTTTCCGGTATGTTAATAACATTTCGGAATTCCAGTATTGACACTGTACGAATGTCAACAATTTCCTTCATGATTCATGGAGACATAGAGACGAGTTTGAGCTTCCTTCCTAATTTTCCGGTTCACTGCGGCTATTGAATTCATTCATTTCAAGAACGTTTCCTCTAGATCTACCGTATAAAAGAGAATTAGATTTCTAGATCTAGATCTAGATCTAGATCTATATAGAATCTAGATCTAGATCTAGATTCTTCTATATATCTATCATAATGAATAAATGAGAATGAATGATGAATGAATGAATGAAAAGAGTGACTCTGATCTAAATACATTTATAATTTAATGAAAGTGTGAAAGAACGAATGAATTGATATCACGATAATAAATGAAAAATAAATAAATAGAATTGCTTTTTTTTTAACAAAAACATGGCAACCCCAGAAACCTGTTGTCTAGATCTAGATCTAGATCTAGATCTAGATTGTATCGTATTTGCCGCTAAATGCAGCAGATTACTAGAATTTTCTGTGATAAAGGCAAAGGCCAAACAAAAGGTCTATAGTAGGTTTTTAGTGCATAAGAGTACTAAATCTGCCTCCGTTCAGGGCATCTTTCGCCGTTGTCGCCATCCTTACCAATGCATTAGATCGGAGATGACTTTTTTGTCTCCGATTAGATCTACAACGCAGGTGTATTTACCGTTAGGTTTTTTGTTTTTTTGGTGGGGGTTTTTCGGCCTCCCGCCCCTCTACCCCCCCC
>NW_004797374.1:502692-573158 GCF_000002075.1 Aplysia californica
GGGGGGGGGGTGGCTTAGCATTCATAAAAGATCTTTTTTAGATTCTGTGAGAGGATCGAGGCCAATTTGAATTATTACACATGTACTGGGAAATTATAGAAGAGCATAATTCCGTGTCAGTAAAAATTTTAAGTAGTTATACATGGTATACATCATGAATCTCTGTCTGACAGGACGGGCCATGGAAAGCCTACAAATACAATTTGTATTTCTCTTTAATTGTTTGCTGTAGTAGAGGTTTTACGGCGCTGGCAATTGCATAAGGTAATAATATGAGCGCCAATGGGGTGGATGTCAACCCTTAGAATAGGGAATCAGGTCAACCTTATCTCTGCTCACCTCTCTAGCTTCAGCTGCACAAAATCTGCTTCGACCACAGAATTCTACACTTAAGTGTAGAATTCTGTGGCTTCGACTAATCAAGGCACCCCGGAAATAGCGGGACAAGAGTCGTGATAACAAAAGAAATCGAGGAAAAATGACGATAGTAAAGATTAGGAAAGAAAAAGCAGCAGTTCCCTAGACTGTAGCAGGTCAGGCACAATTATGAATGACATTGCGATGAATCAGCCCATTTTACAACTCTACTGTGCAAAAAACTCGAGATTAATATCCCCCCCCCCCCCCTTTGGGAATGGCCTAAAGACTTCAGTCAGGAGCACCACGACCAGGGGTGTGGTGTATTTTTCTCCGAGTCGGAGAGCGGGGTACGTTGTCCCTGTCAAGTGTTTCAAAAAATTATTTTAAGTTTAAGGTTCCATAGCCCAGGCCGTAGGCCTATGTTTGTTTCTTTTTTTTTTACGCCCCGAATCGACATTCTTGTAGAAAGACCAAGGCTAAATTATTATAATAGAAACTTGATAACCTTTCTCCCCACTCAGAAATCGAAGATTCTATATATATATATATATATTATATATATATGATCTATCTAACTTTAAATACTAGTACAGAAGGGTCTCCAATGCGTGCGACGCGTCCGATAGGAGGCAGTGTCGAAGCAGCCCGCCTCCTTTATAATCTAGTTCAATCGGGTAATAGGCGCGTGAAATAGCTATGAAAACAATTAGGCCTTCATAGCATTATAACAATTTGCAATGCCACAACTCCGCGTGACCATGACACGTCAATCTCGTGATAAAAGTAGAAGCTATTATTTAATAGTATAGTCTTTCTCTTTTTCTGACCTACACAACAAAGCAAAGTCACGTGACTACCTCCGGTGTACACAATTACTTTGCCAATTTGTCATTTTAAAAAAGTGAAATGAATGTTTACATTTTAGCTTTTCAAGCATATTATTCTCAATTCAACAAAATATAGAATCTAGAATACTTTAATAATAAATTGTATTATTTTTTCCATTTTTGACGTTCATATTTGGTGCATAGAATATGAAAGTAAAGAAAAGTGTGAACATCAAGAATAGAGTTTGGGTAGTGATGAAAATCTGACAATAACAATGTTGTAAAATCACATGACTTATTCAATGGATACACACCTCTTGTCACAGCCAAGAACTGAAGTTGTGTCTTTCTGATTCCACCGTTGACGCTGTGCCCGTTGCCGAAAGAAGTCACTCCCTCAGATAAATATATATATATAATACATTCTTTCAGAAAACTGTCACCATGCATAAGCTGGTTTATATCTCTTTGCTGCTCTGCATCTATGGAGCGTCATGCAGTGTGATTGTGAAAACTATGACGATCGAAGAGTCTGCTCTATTCGAGTCAGAAACGGTTAACAAGGAGAAAAGTAGAGAAACTGCACCAGAGCCAGAACGTCGGTACTCTCATCCATGCTACGTCAAGATGACCAACTTTTCCGACCCCAAGCAGTATGTTAAGTAAGTATTATATTATATATATCGAAGTGGCTAGGCTAGCTAGACTGAGACTGAGAGTCTAGCCGTACTTGTCTTAAGAACGGCTAGCCTAGACTGCCAGCAGTCTAGCCGTACTTAGATCTAGTTTTGGCCCTATCGACTCAAGCCTGTTAACGTACACAGGTCTCATTAGATCTAGATCTAGTAATTATTCAGGTTCAAATACATGGAAGTCAGTAAGGCACCTTTTGGTTTTGTCTGAAGGCCACCTCTATTCTCACCCGGAGTGAGAATAGTGCAAGCGAGTCTTGTGGCTATTCTCACCCGGTGCACGTTCACCAAATTTTGCGTTCACCCTAAACCACAGAATTCTACACTGTGATAACAGAAAAATTGTAGAATTCTGTGCCGTGAACAAACGTTCCATTACAACTGTAGCCTACTAAAAGCGTACAATTTTGTCTGTGGGCAGTGGAGAGAGAGAGAGAAAGAGAGAGAGGAGTAGCGCGAGAATTTCCGGGCAAAACAAAATGGCGACCCGCGTAGTTCGGCTCGATTCGAAAAGTTAAATAGCCGTAGCATCTTTGTAGACAACCAAATTAATTTACTTTTGTGTTTTAACATCATTTTTTAACTTTGTTTTGGTCAATTTGATCGTCCACACCGATAGACAGTATTCAGAAAGAGAGAGAGAGAGAGAAGAGGGGAGGAGTTGATCTTGCGAGAACTTCCGGGCAGGTGAGAATAGCCACTTTCTTGTCTGAAATACAAATACTTTAGGCATTGCAAACAAAAAATTTCATTTACACTTCAGCCATCAATATTAAGTACGGCTAGCCTGACAGTCTAGCCGTCCTGCCTTAAGTACGGCTAGCCTGGCTGTCTACCCGTTCTTAAGTACGGCTAGCCAAGAAGTCTAGCCCGTACTTAAGACACTTAAGTACGGCTAGACTGCCAGTCTAGCCGTACTTATAAATCTTAGGCCCTATCCTATTATTAACATTAGAAAACAGGAGGTTTAAAATACATGCACTCTCAAATACTTTAGGTACTGCACACTAAAAATTTATAACAATTCAGTAGGCCTATTTTTTTTAGGTAGTGTCAATTGCCACCGAGTGACGCGGTGGCAATTGACAAAAATTGACTTTTTGTCAATTGCCACCGAGTAAATTGGAGCTCTTTTGCGTTGGCGGGTAGATCTAGCTTATTGTGCTCGAGTGCTAGGTGTTGTGCGTTCGCTTCTCTGTCCCTCCGTGTGTGTTTTCCTGACCCCCGTCCCCCGATTTATGTTCCCCGATATAACGTGAATTTCTGCTTGAGTTTGTGTGCGTTTGTGACCTTCTACTTCTAGAATTGCCTGTGTTGGTTCTACACCAAAGTGTAGGCTAAGTCTAGCTTAGATCTAGGCCTACGTCTCATTGAAAACACGCCAAGTTGGTACCATAGCTCTAGATTAGATGCTCGTCCAATGAAATTAGTTGAAAACAAATTGACCCATTAGACACACATTATACATATAATGCTAAAGACAGTGTTGTTTTCAGACTTGACACCGCTTCACTCGATGGCAATTGACAAAAAGTCAATTTTTGTCAATTGCCACCGCGTCACTCGGTGGCAATTGACGCTACCATTTTTTTAAGGTAGCATCAATTCATTAGCAGACTCAGTTTCAAAACGATTCATTAGCTGACTCGGTTTCAAAACGATTCATTAGCTGACTCGGTTTCAAAACAATTCATTAGCTGTTCTTCTTCCATAGTACATTAATTTAATTTCCAAACATTTATAACTAATTGACAACGCTAGATTATCTATTTTAATTGAAAAAAAGGGAGGGGGAGAGAAAGAGAGGGGGGGAGGGGGCACGGAGAAAGAAAGAGAAAGACAGAGAGGGAGGGGGAGAGAAAGAGAGAGAGGGGGGGAGGGGGCACGGAGAAAGAAAGAGAAAGACAGAGAGGGAGAGAGAGGGGAGAGAGAGGACAAGCGAGCGAGAAAGAGAGCAAGCGCGGGCGCCCCAAGAGAGAGAGGGGGGGGAGGAGGGGGGCGGGCTTTGGTGATGTAAATTTGTAGGCTGACTTTACTAGGCAAAGGTCGACGGCCAATGCGAGCGGATGTGACGTTAACCTACGTCATCGTACTCCCTTCCCTCCCCCTCCCCGTTCTGTTAAAAAAAAATAATTTAAATCTAAGTCTTCATAACACCGAAGAGATTCAGTTTTAACTCATTTGATGAGAGGGAGTTTGGTATAGTCAAAAATCATATCACAGTAAGATAATAGGTCTACTGTTCATTACGTTATTAAAGACCTTACAGAGGAAAGCAAGCTTATAGACCAACGCGGTTCTCTTAAGTCAACAATAACATTGAACAATGATAGAAAAACAACAACAATGGAATGTTAAAATGGCTTTGATGGAGTGTTTTGGGGGTGGAAAAGGTGTGTGTGTGTGCGTGTGTGATGGGAGGGGGGGGGGGGCCTTTTTGTTTGTAATAAAGAACTCTTTTTTAGACAAGAAAAATTGAAGTCATTGCACAGAGTTACAGGGGTTAATATAAATTAAAACAACACCAAAAGCTCTGCTTACACGCCACAATAAATTGTATCAGATTCGTCGTATGGGAGGACTGGCCGTTTTATCGAACTGTGTTGTCTGTTTACACGTTCCAATCTATCTTCCGGTTTTTTTTATCGAGGAGATTCTGAGTCACAATAAAGCCACCATGTTCTCTTTGCGAAGACAGCAATTTGCCTGGGAAGCGTGGGTTTCGAGCTCTGGACCTAATGAATGAAAGGCGAACACTGTACCTCTAGTTCATGAGAGCCCACCCCTCCCCTGTACATTTTGATATATATAGCAGAACAGTGTCTTTAGAAAAAGTTGGCCATACTGTTACGTGTTGTGTGTAGAAAGAGAAACTTTGACCTGACTGCAGATGTGCAACGCACCGAGTGACCTTGATGCTCTTCACCATTGACGTTCCACTAAATAATAAAATTGCTAAAATATACACAACACACCAAATCAGGTTCTTCGCGAACGACTTTGCTTATTTAGAGATGCTGATTCTGAATATGAAATCAGTTTTTTACATACGATAAAGATCTAAAAAATTTTGAGCCCAGAGTTGAATTCTGCGCAACGGCAAATTTCAAAGTGAATCTACATCACTGCACGTCTCCCCCAAATCTGACCATGTTCGCACGAAAAATATCAAGCAACGCTTGATTTCACGATCGAATCTCCAAACCATCTTTCGATCGTCCAAATGTTGTACAATTTTGTAGTTACACCTGACGATTTATCGTATGATCGCTAGATAGTTCAGTTTTTGTACAATTTATCGTTACATGTAACCGGGCCTTAATATTAATATTTGATGCTCTACCCAGGGGACAACCAATTGCATGCCTAGATATAGGCTTATTTATACCAACAACCCCCAAAATTAGAATAATTTTACAAATAACTCTGTCTGGTTATTGGTATAATTGTACTAATAACCGTTTAGAGTTATAAATATTGTACCATATATCCGCAGCCAATTATTATTCTCACCTGAGGTGAGAATAGCCACTTCCTATATTATAATATAAACCGTGTTTGTTCTAAATGATTACAATTTCAAATGAAGCCAGGTTAGGGCAGCGGGTAGGGTAGGGGCAATCTTCCAGATTTGTAGTCTTGATTTTATAATTCAGTCACCTGCGACATGTAAACTCACTGATTTACAGGGCTAAACGGCTGTATATTTGGTCTATAGAAAATCTCATACCCAAGTCCAAAAATAGAAATATATCAAATTATGATGTTTATAAGGGTGCATTGGGACATACCAGTGGGTCATGTCCCCTTGAAACCCTCCAGATTGTTCAGATCTGATGAAATTAAGGGCAGGGCAGCCAATGAGAAGGCTACGGTAAGTTTTGTAGGGTCTGATCTTTTTGTTTGTATAGATGCGAAGTACAACAGGCCTTTACGAGTTAATAATTGACTTTTAAGGACAAATTTGGTGACGTTAAGCAGAGGTCAATTTTTAATCTGATTCTGTTCTTGTTGTAGTGGCCAGCACTATTTTTACCTGATCTGAACGGATTATGCATTTGACAAATGGGCATCTGTTCTAAAGGTTTGATAGTTCTTGCACAGAAACAAAAACATTTGAAAAGTTTTGGATCTTGTTTTTGCTAGTGTTTTTAAAATCTAATTGAAGAAACAGAAAGGCTGTCAATGTTTTTTAGTCTTTCATTTCATTAAAATGACTTCTTGTGTTTCAGGACCAAGCCAAGGCCATTTGAGAGTCTTAAAGTTCTCTCCAGTCTTCCCAAGGCGTTTGACTGGAGAAATGTGAGCGGTGTTAACTACGCAAGCACATCCCGGAATCAACACATACCCCAGTGTAAGTAGCCTATAATATATATTTTTTAAAAATTTTCCAGATTTCCCCTGTAAATAATTTTTTTTTCTCTCTAATGTAGCAAGGTAGAGACAGATTGTTAATGGATATATGGTATTGGAACAAAATGAAAATGAAAGGAATGGGGTGTGTTAATGGTATATCAAACTAGATTAGTATGTAAATTAACTCTTTGAGCCATGTCCTCTTGATGCTACCTTGTCCCTCGGCCAGAGTTCCTAAACGATGTATTACTAACATTCATGTGATCTTCAGAATCACATCCCATGTCCCACTCATGGTAGTCCTCATCTTTACTAGCATCTTGTTCTGAAAGATCTTCAAAATTACAATTAACTTCTTGTGTTGTGAACACGGTTTTCTTTGCACGATTTGTTCCAGGCGAGCCGTTTTAGGGATGGGGTCTTGCTCACTACTGTATGGGTGGCTAGATATATGGGCAGTTTTATGCGCCACCAGTGTACTGGTGGCAAGGGCTCAAAGGGTTAGAACATGCCAGACCATCAGCCTTTTTTTTTCTTTTCTATTTTTCAGCTTTAAAAATTTGACGCCATTTTAATTTCTTCAAACTGGTGATCAGACAGTTCTCGGAATATTATTTTGTTCCCTGGGTGTTAAGTTAAATTGTGTACTGTTTCTTGAACTTTTGATAATGTATTTGAGAAGTGGAGAGTTTGTACCATTGAGCTGATTGGCCAAATTTCTAAATCCTCAGACTGTGGTTCATGCTGGGCTATGGGCTCCACTAGTGCGATGGCAGACAGAATCAATATCAAGAGAAAGGGAGCCTGGCCCAGCGCTTATCTGTCAGTTCAGGAGGTCATTGACTGTGCCAATGCTGGGAGCTGTGAGGGGGGAGACGACAAGGGAGTCTGGAAGTACGCGAGCACTTCAGGAATCCCAGATGAAACATGCAACAACTACCAGGCTAAGGATGGTGGTAAGACATATGACATGCACATAGTTCTGGTTCAGGAAGTTTTATCCAAACTATAGCAGGATTCTTATTATGAATGATAAATATCATTTCGCTACCTTAGAATTACAGTTTTATTTCTGACATTTTTTGCCATCTTCAGTTACTAAGATCATAAGGTGAGAAACCAAATGTTCTGTCTGCTTTTTCAAAATCAGAAGATTATCTGGAGTCGTTATAAAGATATTTAAAGAATTGCTTAAAAAAAAGATTGGGATATAGTGAAACTCAAATACTTTTAGGTCAAATTTCTCAAAACTGGGTACTGAACAGATAGAACTTTGTTATTCTATGGTGGCTATTTGTAAAGCACATGTCCAGGTTCAACAGCAAGCTCTCTTTGGGCTTTACATGATCTTTTACCCTAGCAGACCTTAGATCACTTAGAAACATTTCTCAGCCTTCTAGGAATACGAATTTTTAGCCCATGCTTCCAAAAGACCTCTTTGTACACAATCTCATACTAAGTATAGAACAATTCTGCCACGGTGGGCAGACATTTCACTTATGTATCTTAACCATTGTGAAAACTTATTAGAATGTAGACTCATCTTCTTGTCTTTGACATAAGAAGGTTTTGGGCGAGACTGGTGTAGTGTAACATACAAATAAAAGGGAGAAAAAAAACCTTGACTTTTGTCTGATTCAATGCATTGCCCTCAGATAGCGATGCTGGATCAGTTTTGAATTTGAAAAGTTTGAAATTTGTCTTTTTTAAAACTTGGTTTGACATAAATAGTGTTTTGGGGGGTTTCACAGCTAGAATTTTAGACAGAACTGAGATAACAAATTGTAAGGAGTTGCACTGAAACTACAGACCATCACTGTAAAATTTTTATTGATGAAAGAACTACTAGCCAAATTTTTCAAGACGACCTTCCATTGTTGAGAACATTGATTGTCTTAGACGGGTTGTCTTGTACAGTCATTATGACAGAAAAAACGCGTGGTCGGAAGTGAATCCTGATGAAGATTTCTATTGATTTTAATAGCTTTTATCACTATTAAAACTCTTCTAAATTAAAATATTTCAACTTAGTACAATGTTATCCAGAGCAAGTTAAAAAAAATTCCTCTGAGTGTTTTCACTATTTTGTCATGAACCAATGGGATCTTTTTCAGAATGCTCCCCTGAGAACACGTGCAAGACATGCAGTTATGGTGGGGCCTGCTCTTTGGTGCCCAATTTCAAGAGATGGAAGATCTCAGAGTATGGTCCTGTGAGTGGCAGGGATGCTATGAAGGCTGAGATTTATAAAAACGGACCCATCAGGTGACAATCTTTCTCATTTCATTTCCGTTGCAGTCCTTTTCTTGGCTACTTATTATACCATTCGCCATTTTGAAAAGAGATGTATGACGGACTTTTTACAGGGTGACTGCCAAGCCCCGGGAATTTGAAAAAAATCGCAGAGACCTGGGAATGCCCGGGGAATTTGAGTAAATTTGTAAATCTGAGACCTTTCGATTGTGCAGCTCATCAAACATTATCCTATGGTCAGTCGACTTTGAAATGTTTAGCAACTCGAAAATTTGGCGAATTTTAAGGTGCCTGTCTGTTTGAATGAGTTCGTTAATGCAACTCTTGTTTGCCTCAGTCTTTGCAGAAAAACAAGGTCCTGGGTGAACTTTGTCATTGACATCCGTATGCGCGGCTTTGAACTTACTACACCACTCACATACCTGTGACTTTGCCATTACTTTCTCCCCGTAAACTGACTTTATTTCAGTGTGTATTTCTATAGGTTTGAGACCTTTTGCGGTCAGAAACCGAATGACTGACCTGACTTCTGCCCATGATCAATTTTCCAAAAGGCTTGGAGAACTGGTGTGTTCATTTGATTCGTGCGATTCTTATGGTGCTCAATCAGGAAATTTCTAAATGATTGTTTTACAATTATGCGTTTACAGAATGTGGAAATATTGAATAGTTTTCAAATTACAGCGAAATTATGGTTTTCCGTGGGACAGCCCTCGTATTAGGAGTATGTAATTGTGTCGCAAGTCAAAAGAGTGCACTCTCGTTACCCAATGGCAGTGCCTAAGTACACGGTGACCGACAACTCAGGGTCTTTCCACCACCACTATAGCATCATCATTACTTCCACCACCATTTGTCTTTCCACATGTGTAATTTCATTTTGTTGTGTGTTTTTATGTAATTAATTATTTTTTAAATCACATTGCACAAAACCGACAGCCGTGGCCTCTTCCCATCACCTCCTCCCCCAGCAAGTCGAGAGTGCGTGATTGCTATGCGCAGTCTCATTGGTCAACATAATTAACTTTGCCCCCAGCAAGGTCAACTCAATTTGGTTGTTCTGTTCATTTAATGATGCAGGGATCATTAGGATAGATATAGTAACTGGATATTAAAACTCACGTCTCGATTGTAATCATTATAATGGAAAACCATTTTCATAAATGCAGGAAATATTTAGGAAATAGGGTCGGAAGTCGGAACAGACGTCATGCTGGACTCAATTCAGAATCCGAATGTAATTTTTGTCTATTAGGTCCGAATAGTCTTTTCGTTATCATAAAGTGTTATTCTTGGCAGATTATGTGTTCAAAACTTGCCTTGCATTTTGAGAGTTCTTTCTCCATATTGATGTTATGGACCTTCGGTGTTGCGAGATGATGAACTCTTTTTCAAAGTATCTCATGTAGTGTTGTTACAAAATGAATTCAACTGACTCTAAATCATTTTTGTTCTTTCTCTTTCAGTTGTGGAATTGAAGCCACCGACACCCTGGAGAAGTATACAGGTGGCATTTATGCTGAGCATTTGGACTATCCTGCGGTAAGAAATTCACCGTCCCAGATTTTAACATTACTTTTCATTTATCATAGAATCATAATTTATATATCCAGTGGGATATATCCTTCTTCTTTTTTATGTTTGTTACTCTCTTGTAACACCTCTAATCTTCTGGGGGGCTCTCGTGGCCTAGAGGTTAAGGTGTTGGCCTCTCATTCAAAGGGTCCCGGGTTCGAACCCGGGTAGCGACCGAAAAATTCTTCTTCTCTAAATTTGTCTCCTTTCACCTCATTTCCTGCTCTCTAGCAATGTTTTGTCGTCTGCTTTCGTCTCCTCTTTCTGCCCCCACCCCCTCACCTCCTTTGCCCCTTCTTCTGGGCTCCTGATTCTTTCTGTAGCCTTTCTACTGTTACTCCTTCGCTTCTTCTTTCTGCTGTCTTTTAGCCACATCCCTGATCTTCTGGTAGGAAAGATCTACACCTAGCCTTCTCGGACAAGGGCGAAAAATCTCGGAGGTCTCGTGTGCAAGTTGTGCACGTTAAAGATCCCTTGGTGGTCTAATATCGATAAGAGTAAGCTTCGGCCGCCACCCGGGCAAAATTCAAAATTTCCTACCAACTGAAAATATTAGGTGTGTCCTGCGCGCTCATATGACCTTACACAGTTGCGAGCGCCGTAAAACACTTTACAAAAACAAACATCTAATCTTCTGGCGCTCATATGACCATATGCAGTTGCAAGCTCCGTAAAACCTCTACTAAAACTAAACTAAGTACAGTGGAAACCATATATAACAGGGATCCGGTAATAACAGGGATTTTTAAAATCCCCGTTTTTTCCTACTCTTTGTCTCTATTAAAAGTTATCGGCAATAACAGGGCCTCATCGGAGCCCAACCGTTTATAGCAGGAGGGACAAAGGCTCGTTAACAATGAGTAAAAAGTAAGAGAGAGAGAGTAACGCAATGATGGAGCAAGCCCACGCAAGCCATGCCACTGCAAGCACACGCTGCATGTGGAGCGAGAGTGGGCTGCAGTGTGCTGCAGACCTCGATGAGGCCCGAAACCTAGCAACACGCATGCATAATGTGTCACCGACGATGTCAAGTGCTAGAGAAAATGCCTTTCAATTGACAAAAATACGAAATAATCCTGGCTGTTGACAAAAAGCAAGCTCCACTGGCAGAGATTTGTCATCAGTTCGACATTCCACAATGGTCGATTCACACCATTATCAAGGATAGGGAGAAGATAGTGGCAGCATAATCCTATGAAATGTTTGCTCTGGACCGAAAGAATATGAGACTACCCGATGCAGATGCTCTTCTGGTGTTGTTTAAGGAGGCAATGAGAAAATTTGTGCCAAAACGCGTGTTCGTGGGTACTTGTGGCAAGGGAAACTACCCATGAATAAGTACAGCTGGTTTAGTCCACAAATGCTTACTTTCCTTTGCATTTCTGATTTAACAGGGGTCGGATATAACAGGACATTTTCTCTACTCCCACCATCCCTGTTATATCAGGTTTCCGTTGTAATATAATATATATATATATCCAGAATTTACTTCACTTTAGGAAAATCAGTTTTTGTGTATTCTTTCATTCCTCTCTTTTTAAAACAAGGTTTGTCTTTTTAAATCAAATTGCTACTCTGTTACCCACTTTCTATCCCTTTGTTGTTATTGTCTGTTTATTGAGAATTATTAGTATTAATTTTTTTTAAAAATTTCTTTTGCTTTCCAGATCAATCACATTATCTCAGTGGCAGGCTGGGGAGTTGAGAATGGCGTTGAGTATTGGATTGTTCGTAATTCTTGGGGAACATACTGGGTAAGTGGTAAAAGGCAGAGTAGTTTACCTAACTCTTTCAGCAGTCAATTCTTACTGGCCTCCATTTCCCATAGCAGCGATAATTTTGCTCACACTGTACTCTCACAGAGTGGTGTTGGAAACATATGTCAAAACAACCAGAAATTAAATGTGGGGCATCATAGTGAAATTGGACGCTCGTCAAAATAATGAAATCAAAGATGTTGGCATTTTTCTGCCAGTTTTACAATTTTTGTCGAATTTTTGTCTTTTAGCTCAACACCTTTTATCTTAATTAATTAATTTTTTTAAAGTTGTACATTTTACTTAAAATGTTGAGTAAAAACACAAAAATTGTCAACAGCTCTCAAACTTTGGCACCAAACGTTCGTGGCCATTTTCTCACTAATTTTACCTCTGAAACCACTCCTTCAATTGCAAATACCTTGACTTCTATTCAAGATATATCTGTATTTTTTCTATAAAAAGACACAAATGGACAAGCTTTAAGGTGATAACAATAACTCCACATGCCCAAAATTGACGAGTGCCTGATTCCACCATGTGGTGACACAAATGGATTTTTAAAGATACAAATACAGTCAACTCAGTTTGTTGACTAGCTTGAGTTGATCTTCGGTTAAGTTGTTCAATTTCTCAAGTCTCAGCACCTCTTCTTTACAGTACAGATCCCTATGATTAAGTTTGAAATGTACATTTTCTATTTGCATTTATTACTGTGTTCGCCCACTAGAGTGTGTTGTCAGATGCACTATTGTTATTGTATTGAACCCTTTGTTGTCTTAATGTCATACCCCTACATCATGAAAATGAGTGATTTTTAGCTTTGTGCCATACCATGGATGTCATGCCAGTTGGCAGTATTGCTGTATTTGCTGTTCATAGTTGCCTGTAAGACATGACATGGGTCCTGCTAATCATATGGTTATTTTTCTTCTAAGATTTAGCCACAAGCACAGTGGAGATTCATATTTGGAAATTTAAAAAAATGTGCATATATTTAGACCTACATGTGTGCCGACAATCGCAACCCGACCCGCGAGCCGACCGATGCTATCGAGTGGCCGTTTTGAAATTCGTCTGTTGACGAATTATTGTTCGGATGTGGATTCTTTCAAGTCCTACTCACTTGTTCTAAGTCGAGAATCTAGACCTAAATCTAGATTTATATAGATCATTATAGACCTCAATGGAGGATTTATATTCCAATTCTATTGTGTCAAACCCTATTATAGGTTGTGCTGTAATATTAATTTTGGTGAAAGAGCATTTCATCTGGTGCGTAAATTATGTAGATCTATTAGACTCAACTGAGTCCCTCTGTTTGGAATCGGATGCGAATTTCTCGTTCAAGGCCTTATTCTTATTCACTTGTTCTACTAGATCTAGATTCTAGATGTAGATTTATTTAGAGTACTATCATATTCCAATTCTGTTATGTTATTGTATCAAACTTAATCAAACCCTATTACTTCGCAATTGTTTTTGGGTGTGTTTGTTTTTTTTCATTTGTACTTGTGCTGGCTTTTATTTCACATGAAGGCTGTTGCAGGTTCTTTTTTGGGGTAGAGTTAAGTATCTTCTTTATTGTGTTTGTGTTGGGGAGTTCGCTCGTTACTCGGAAGCCCTTCCTTATATGACACCCACAAAATTTTCAGACAGTCTGGTTGAGGCTCTCACATGCAGGTCTAATATTCGGTATCAAGTTTGCTTCTCTTAGTTTACTGCTAGCCTTGAAAGCAATTCATAAATACAGGTCTGGTCTTGTGGATGACCACGTGCTTTCTGAAAACATATACCAAAATGACTTTAAAATGGCAGTTTCGCTATTTGACTTAGATTTACAAGTTTTTTTGTTTGCTTTTTAAGATTATGGATAAGAAGAGGAATGTGGTGAATGAGGAAAGTAACGCTATCAAAGATCTGGGGTCCGAAATGTCTTGTGTGGGCTAGATATCTAGACAGTCTACCAAAACTGAAACATGAGACAGCTGTCATGGTTAAGGAGCTTAGATGAAAATCAGAATCAGTGCTGACCGTGGGAATGCGCACCCCTTAGCAATGAAGGGGTTATGCTCTGCATGCAAATTTTAATGCCAGCCTACAACCATGTTATCCCGGCATTTACTGTTTAACTTATTCTTAAGATGTGGGAAAACGTTTTGCTTGCCCATCTATAATTTTTCGACTTATAAAATCAAATAAACAATTTCATTTCCAGGGAGAGGAAGGTTGGCTTCGTCTTGTTACCAGCACCTACAAGGACGGATCATACACCCTGGGTGTGGAGACAGACTGTGCATACGGAGATGTGATCATGGAGTGAGTGTGAGGGACTCAGCCATGGCATACCAGCAAGAGGATTTTCTTGTTGTCTCTTGCCACTAACCCTTTTTTTTTTTTATTATATTTTTTTAGAATTAGAATCAGAATACTACTTTCTACAATTCCATATATCACTTAATTTGTTGAGGCATAGTATCTGTACGGGTCCCGTAGTTACCTCAACTTTTAATTTGTAATTGTTTGCGTTTTGAACAGCTTACATTTCTGTTTACCTGAACAGTAAGCTATAGATTATTCACTTCTTCAAAGGAGTTGTATATATTGTCGCCTCTAAATACTTGATTTTCTGTGTTAATGAATAATGAGGTTTCAGCATGTTCAATTTGGCTTCAAGAGTCAAATCTGAGTTGAATTTACAACAGGTGCCAAAGTAGAGAATGTTTATTCACTTCATCTGGTTGTTATACTTTACAACCCTACCTTATGTTTTGGCTATTTGTGACACAAACTTATCTCTTTTGATAACTCTCTCAGTTTTATTCCCACAAAGATCTTCTTTATGTTTCTGTCACATAATGTAAAAAAGCCGTTGTTTGTGTGAAAATGAAAGGGGGAAGAACTTGGATAATTTAATTTTTTGATGACTAACTCATGGCTTGGAAGTTGGGTAGCTAAACCCAAATCTCAAGGTACAGAGAATTACTTTCAAGTGGAAGAAAATAACGAATTTCTTGCCCTTCTTAAAAACTATTTTCTTGTAGTCAACAGATTGTCTATATTGGGATTTTAAAAAGGTTGAATACAGCTGATAAAGGATGAGATATTCTCATATTCACATTCCATAGAGGGATTCTGAACAGCTGGTAGCATTGTACACTGATATTATAGTGACCACCTGTCCATAACGTTCACTTTTCTCTGTGACCTTGAGTGGCTTATTATGGGAAGTTTCAGCTGCATGTCTGTTTCTAAGACTTACCCTAGGTACATGGCCAGAGTCGTGTTCTAGGATATGCGTCAAGACATTTTCCTGAGTCATGAAATGTGTACAGTATGAGATACTTTTTTGATAACCTGTACACTTAACTGATTCCTTTGAGGTGGATGAATGCTGTGTTTCCTCAGTGTTTTATTGGATCAGTCAGGGTAAATTATACTCAGCTTATGAATGAACAATTTCTTTGTTTCTGTGCCATTGAAATGTGTTTGAAAGAACCAAAATTTTACCTGCTAGATTCTCCACATATGTATTACTGACATCTTTTATTTTTAGTTTTTAACATCATCTCTTGATCTAATCAAAGATGCCATTATGCCATTTTAAAACAAAATTATTTTCAAAAGAACTGGTTGTTTTTCCAAGCCTTTGTTTTCTATTTAAACCCGATATTAGTTGTGTCTGTTTAATATTTTCTTTTTGCAAATGCAACATTGTAAATCTTCAGATGATTTCACATTCTCAAATGTGACCAATTCTGAGCTTGAGAATCTTTTATTTTTAAATTGATTGTGGAAAAACATGTTTGCTTTTAGTTTACCTGCATTTGTACAGTTATCATGAATGTGCAGATTACCGCAAGAACTGATTTTATAGTTTGGTGGATCTGAGAAAGAATTTATTTTCAACCTTCTTTAAAATGGTTCCAGATTACCGTTACCAGTGACTAGTATGAGAGATTAGTTTTGATCAACCTCTCGACTATGGGTTTGTTTTATTTTTATATATTTCAAAACCGTGATCCGTCTTCATTGTGTAAATTTTTCTCCATCCAGAACCTTTTTTTTTCAATAAAAAAACTCTGAAAATTGTCACATTTTATCTCAATTTGGAACATCATTGACTCAAAATCATGTTTTGCTCCTTATTAAATATCTCTACTACTTTTGTGTGCTTTGTTTTCTTTGATTTTGAATTTTAGTGTTTTGTCAGTGAGCTGTTTGCAGGTGCTCAGGTGTGGTTTGCTCTTTCTTTCCTACCAAACACCTATTGTCCTTATCCCCCTTCCTTCTTTATTGTGTTTGTTACTCTCATGTTACGCCTCCGGTCTTTGACACTAAAATGGCCTAATTGTGTTGTGAGTATGACTAAAACTCTTACTAAAACTAAGCTAGACTGTTTTGTCACAATCTTCCAATTACCAGGTTACGGTGGGTCTGTGGCGAGTTTTCTGTGTGGTTTGCTCCTTTTTTTCCTTTTTTCTTTTCTTTGTATGTTACTCTCATGTTAAACGTCTAATCTTTGGTACTTATAAGACCTTTTTTGTTGTTGCAAGCATCGTAAGATTCAGATTTGAAACCATCTGGGGAATTTGTCAAGTCCAGTAAGTGACCATAACTTGGACCCTGTTACTACAGTTGACCTCGGATGAGTTGATGTCGTTAGGGGGGTTAAAAAAAGAATAGAATCATCCGAAGTTCAACGTAACCGTTGGGATCTGTAAACAAGAGGAAGTTCTGGGGCCATAAATAAAAAAACTTAACCGAAGAGTTCACTGTACTGACCACTCTATAACGGTCACTTTTCTCCGTGACCTTGAGTGACTGTAATGGACAGTTTTAACTACTATTATGCTTCTAAAACTTGTGCTAGCTATATGGCCAGAGTCATGTTCTAGGATATGCGTCAAAAGTCTGCACGTCTACTTCTAGTACATGTGTGTCGTGACGCGTTGGAATCAGGCGCTCCTCAATTTTTGGGTATGTGGAGTTATTGAGTTATTGGCATCATCATAAAGCTTATTCAACTGACTACCTTTCGATGGGAAAAAATACATCTATCTTGAATAGAAGTCGAGATATTTGCAATTGAAGGAGGTGGGGGTCGCCTGTTTTCAGAGGTAAAATTATCAAGAAAATGGCAATATGTTTTTATTTTAAATAGACATGTTGAACCAAATAAACAAAAATTCTTTAAAAAATTAGTGAAACTGGCGGAAACATGGCGATATCTCTGCTTTCATTATTATGAGGAGTGCCTGATTTCACCATGATGCCTCACAATGTATTTTTTTCTTAGGAATTTATAAATCGCTTTTAAAAAGAAAATAGACATCTTATAATACTCATTCTCTGTCATATGTAAATGTTTATAATAAAATGTTGTCATCGGAAATTAGAACATCAAGCCTAGGCTAACAAATAAGCTACATTTCTAGAGAGCTAAATACTAAACGAGAAAAAGCTAGCATCTGCGTTTGTTGTCATTTTTTTGTCCAAAAGTTGCCCAAAAAATGACAAACGTTGCCATAAAAGTTGCCATTAATTTTCAAGCTTTTAAATCTCTGTGACGACGTTTATAGCAATATGTTGATAGAGGTAACTTAATCTAAAGCACCAAAATTTCTTGTGAAGAGTCCAGAAGATCATTTGTAGCCACACGGAGTGCAAAAACGTAAAAAAAGTTTTCCCAACCGAATGAAACCGAAATTAGAACAGCGCATAAACAACCACAGAAATTAACAAACAGCCTAATGCTATTGTTAGACCTTGAAATATTTTAGAAGCTTTAAAGGCATAGTTGACAAGCTCTTGCTCTAGCTGATCACTGAAAACTTTCCTTGGTGTTGTTTATGAGCAATTGCCACAACGTGAGACTCTTGAGACTCAGTGGTGCCAAACCAAAAATGTTTTCTTACCAATTTGACTCCCTTTTCTGTCAGTCACAGATTGACTTTTAGTGCTCATATTCCTGGAGTATTAGAGTAAGGAGACGTAGGGTTTTGGAGATATGGGTTTATTGGTTTGGCAACCACTGTATTTCTTGTATGTAACAGTGATGACAAAAACGGATAAGCCGCAAGGCAAATTATAGACTTTAATATATTCCATTTGTTTAGTAAACAAAGACTTTATACTTTATACACTATGAACTTCATTCATATACGGTAATATAAATGACAAGCATTGTAACAATGACGCAGAGCACAGAACATGTCATCATTGTTATGCACAAGAAATGATACACATTGGATATTATCATTCACAACACATCACAATAAATAGTGAAAGGCTGTACAAATACAGTCATCAAAGCCTCAATGCCAGAAAAACACATTTGCAAAACAATTTTAAACTAATACTAATAAGAGGCAAAAGCACAAAATCAGCGGGGCTGACAGTGATGACAAAAATGACTTGTACATAACAATGATGACACAATGTACAGGAAAAGACAAAGTCATGCCTCCAGAGAGAAATGTGTACTTTAAGAGTAAAAAACCCCAACAACCCAGGACAGGTCTCTTTTGCTTTGAAACAGATATCAGGTCAAATCAAAGACAGTGGACAATAACAATTATGCTATTAATTATGACAAACAGTACTCGTACATAACAGTGGTGACAAAACATACAGGAAAAAGTTCAAAAAGGTAAAATCATGCACTACAAAGAACAAATATGTGCACTACTGATCAATAATTGGGCATATTTTTTTTCCCTAAATGAATCATGCATGTGTGAACTATATGTTGAAAACGTATTGATATTAATATTAGCAATTATGATAAACATTACTTGTACATAACAATGATGACACGATGAATAGGAAAAAGGCATTCATGCCAACAAAGAACAAAATTTTAATGTATAGGCCTACTTCTGGGTTAGACAGATAAACAAGGACATGTTTGTTTATTTGTGTGAGGTGTGAGTAAAGAGAAGCACATGACTTTAATAAAGCTTGCTCTTAGGACAATTTAATTTCTGGCACGCCAGCAGTCTTGTACGGCTGCATGACGACATCCCAAGTGTCCTCACTAAGCACAAAAACTAAATATCTAAAACCATAGAAATGACCCATCTCTCGAAGTTTGTTCACACATCACACTCTTGTTCCAGGAATCCAAAGTAAACACCGCAATTTCACAAAAATATTTAACAGGGTAGCATAAAAACACGCAAAATAGTCTTGTATGTCAGATTCAACGGTTGATTCTTGTGCGTCACCGAACGCTGACGACAATGGCTACTTTCGTTTTTCTCTTCCCGCCTTTGCTGTAGCTTCGGCTGTTCTGGGGAAGCGGGTAAGGGGAAGTCACTCGAGAAAACAAGAAAAAAACAAAACCAAACAACGGTGTTTGCCATTTTTTACTTATACATTTTTAACCCTATCCCCAGTGACACATTACATGTCATATAGCCTATCGAGTGACTGGGTGTTTGACACCCGTACACTCTGATCGATAAATATCCATACTGCGTCACATTCGAGATACTTTAGTTCGTGAGCGCACGTGCCGTGAGGTCAGCGTGACCCCGGGGTCAGAGTTCGGGCAACACGCTGCCGGTCCAGAGCTACGGTACGGATGATTTTTTTTTTGCGTGCGTTATTTAGAATATCACTCAATAATAATTATAATCAGTATCTTTTTATAAGATAGTGAAAATAGATGTTGTTGTTGTTGTTGTTATCGATCCAGCAACAGCTGGGCTCTCGCCCTTCTGTCCAATGCCATGTAGTGATAAGTGCAGGTCTGCTGCAGTTGCTGTAATGTTCCATAGAGTGTGTTGTCTATGTTAGGTCTCGGAGGGAGAAGGATGCTCCACAGTCTCATATGCATAGTCACACAAGGGACACACTGGGGGAAGTTCCGGGTTTATACTGTTCAGGTGGAAGTTGAGCTGTATAAATTATGTTCTGTTCGTAGGCGGAAGATCGTGGTCTGTTTCTTTCTCTGAAGGCGGTTGATATTGTCATTCCTTTTTATTGTAGTCATATGTTTGAAAACTGCTCTGCCTGTCTTTCCCAGGGCCCATCTGTTCATCCAATCTTGTTTGTTGTTGGTTTTGATGATTTGTTTTGCAGTGTTGTATGAAGCTGGAGTGTCGGGTTGTTCCTGTCTAGATCCCCGTTTGGCTAGTGTGTCTGCTCTGTCATTTCCAGGTATGTCTGAGTGTCCGGGGACCCACTGCATTACTAGGTTGATGCCACAGAATGTTATCAGATGATGGGATCCAAACAGTATATGGGTCAAATCTTGGCTTAGATGATGGTCATTTTCTATGGCTTGTAATACTGATAGTGAGTCAGTGAAAATCACAATTTTCTGTGCTTTTCCAGGGTGAGTGTCAAAAACTGTGCGGAGATGGTACAGTGCTGTTTCAATTGCCATCATTTCTGCATCGTAGTTGTTGCATTTCTCTCCACAGGCTGCATAGATCTCATTGGAACTTCCATCTGGGTACTGTATTAGTATTCCATATCCGGCCTTGGTTGTGCCTTTGAATGCTGAGCCGTCCGTATAGACGTGTATCCAGTCATCTGAATAGCTGTCGATTGTTTGATGTGATGCAAGCATCAGCGTCACTGGGTCTGAAGATTTTGTGCTCTTGTCTTTGAGAGATGTTGTAATGATTGGCTTTTTTAAAGAAAGGTGGGGAGGGATGTTTTGATTGACTCTTTTGGTTTCTTTTCTGTTTTGTGGTAGATGGTGGCTCTCCATTAGTTCTATGATGTTATGCATGATTGACTTTTGTTGAATTCGTTTCTTTGGTTTCCATGTTTCTACTAATTTCCTGTTTGGGTGGTTGGGGCACATTCTTTTAGTTCTTTCATGTAGCTCCAAAACTGCTCTATCTCTGCGGATTCCCAGGGGTTCAACATTTGCAAGGATTTCGCACGCGGCGGTAGATGTGGATCTCATGCCGCCATTTATAAAACGAAGGGCATTGTTTTGGACCTTGTCAAGGGTGTTGCAAGTAGTTGTACTGCACATTGTGAGTAGGCTATTGCTGTATTCCAGGGAAGATCGGACATAACCCAGGTATAGAGCTCTCAAAGTTTGTTTGTCTGATCCCCATGAACTGCTTGCGAGTTTTTTTTAAAGTTGGAGTCTTTTTTTAGCCTTGTTCCTTATGTTCTCCACTTGGCTTTTCATGGTTAGCCTATGGTCAAGTTTGATTCCTAGGTAAGTTGGATGTTCTTCTTTGGGGAGACTTTCATTTCCTATCTTTAGTTTGAGATTTTCTTTGGCTGCTTTATGGCTCTTCGTGAAGATGGTGTATACTGTTTTCGTGCAGTTTATTTTAAGTTTCCATTTCTGACAGTAATTATGGAGCCTCTTGAGGTCTTCATTTAATTTCCCTGCTCCTACTATCGTGCTGTGATGTGTCTGCCAGAGAGCAAGATCATCGGCATAAAGAGTCTTTTCTGATTTCAGCACGTTCGTTACATCATTAAAGAAGACCAGGAACAAAGTGCAACTCAGACAGGAACCTTGAGGTAAGCCTTCCTCGAGTACTTCTCTTGACGAGTGGGCATTGTTTACCTTGGTTTCAATGTTTCGATCCGACAGAAAGAACTTGACCCATTTGTAAAGTTTGCCATGTATCCCGAGGTCCATCAATTTCATGTGAAAATAGATAAAAAGCAAAAAGATGCGGTTTCTTGGGAGAGCATTGAGGATTAGTTAATAGAACGAGGAAATGAAATGGGGCAATGGTGAAAGAAGACATACAATAAGTTGAGTAATGCGAAGTATTAGGAAGACACCAATTTTAATTCAGTTTCTACAACAGTCGAATCGACATAAACGCATTGAACATTTGCTCTCACTGAAAAAATAGAAGGCAAAAGAGGTAGGCGTAGATGGCCAGTTGACCAATAACAACTTATACAACTTGAATTGTGGGTGACGGGGAAAGCATACGATATGTACCGTAATATTAATATGTTTGTTTCTTTTAGAGCACCCTCACAAAGAAATGAATAGTGAACCATGATCGACGATGTCTGTTTCAGGTCTAGTTCTTCGTGAAGATGATCTCAAAGCTTTCATGTGCTTTCATATATGGCTCACATATTGTTCTATTTGGCGAGTGCAAAGGGGGGGGCAGGAAATATATTCGGTTTTGAAAAGAAAAAAAATATGGTAAAGAGTGACCAAGCAAAGATTAAAGAAAACTTTCATGATACGGTGAGGGAAGCGCAAGAGCAGGCGTGGGCCTATTTAGATCAACGAGCTTCTACTATGGTCCTTGTGTATTTGACATCACGACGCAATAACCACGTCCGTTGCGGCTTCTCCTCCACTCAAGGTCAAAGTCAAAGGGTATTGTGCTGTCCCCGTCGTTTTATGCAATGAAAATTTCTGAAATTATACAAACTGAGCACAAATATGTGAAATTATGCGATTCTGTTAATTTTAGCAAAGAATGGTAAAGGAAAAAAAATTATAAATTATGTTTAAAAAAATGTCAAATTATGCGGGGTGCACAAAACCACGGGGACAGATTATGGTGCACCGAGAGAAAATGTATAGGCCCTACCGGGTAGTACAGTAACATTTCAAAATAACATGCTGGGCTGAAAAAAGTATTCTCGACTGTAATGTAACTTAATAATTAGTGAAAATATTTACTTCCAATTGCTTGGAGTTGGAGTCCCAGTAAGAATTGTTACCATCTAAAAGTTGTTTATCTAAAGCGTACCTGTGTAAAACGTTTTTTTTCGATAATAATAATAGCTTTCACTTTTCAAGAGGTTTTAGTAGTGATCTAACATGGTTCGTGTATAACGGACATTGTAGGCCTACATTGTGAGAATTAAAAATATGGCAAACAGTGATAGTTTTACTAGGAATACAGAACTTAATCAGCGCAGTGAGAGTGCAAGTTGATAAGATTGTCGCAGATTTACACGTTACGATTACAAGCGTATTAATTATTGTCAGCATAACCGTCAGTGGGCGCTTGCAACCTCCCCCCCCCCCCCCCCAATCCGTCTCTCTCTCTCTCTCTCTCTCTCTCTCTCTCTCTCTCTCTCTCTCTCTCTCTCAAACACACACACACACACACACACACACACACACACACACACACACACACACACACACACACACACACACGCACACACGACTTACTAGTTGCTAGTAAATATCGGCCTTCTGGGAAGGATAAGAACCACTGGTTTAGGGAGCCTTCTACTTCTTCTTGAAAGAAGATTAAAAAGAAAAACAACAACAGCGCAACTTTAAGTATACCACAAAACTGCCCGTTTGACACAACGTGCGAAGTCCATTGGTGCTGGTATCCAAAGCAGCAGCACAAGTGACGATTTCCATTAGACCTATTTTGCCGTTGGTTACCAACTGAGAAGAGCCCAGAAATCTAGGCCTTCAGCCAGAAAAAGATCTATACGTGTATCCCACTCTTAAAACCGACCCGGGCTGCAAGCTCACGGTATACCGTGTATTTACTGTCAGCTCTCTCTGTGCGGTCTTTACACGTATACCGTGTATTAATTTACTGCCAGATCCTTCTCTGTGCGATATTTACACGTACTCCGTGTATTTACAGTCAGCCATATATCATTATATAAGATTATATACAGATGTGATATAATGACGTAGCAAGTTTTGTCTGTATTCTTATAAGTGATGAATACGTGTACATGCACTCAAATGCATGTTCCATAGACTAATAGGGTAAGCCCCAAGCAAGATACAGGTTGTTCGCAATTTTATGAATGTAAAAAAAAAAAAAAATTAAATTCAATGTAATAGAAATACCGAAACAACCACTTAGTGACAGGTGAGTTGGAAAAGTTACAGGGCAGCTAAAAAGTATTTCAATTTGAAATGAATAATTTTACCATGATTTTTTTAAATTTATGAGTGTGAGATCTTGAGAGAAGATACGTTTAACTTAATTAATATGTACGCAGAACCCATTGTTAGGCGTAATACTAGACCTATATTAATAATAAAATGCACTTCGAATATATTTGAAATTTTGAACATTTATTGCCCATCACTTACTCACTCAACAGAAGATTATTCCTTATTTTAAAATAAAAAGTAAGACTACATGAAAAAGCAAAAGTGAAAAGCGAATCCAAAATTACACGATGCTTGAAAATGAAAAAAAAACACTGCTTAAGCTTTAACCTAACTAAACTAACTTTCTATTACATTAAACTGATAAAGTTACAGTTACAGCAATGATAGTACATAACATGTAGGCCAGGCCTACTACTATCCTTGGTTGGGTTACAGATACAGAGTGGGTCAAAGTTCACAGACATCTTGTTTACATACAATCGGCTGAGGACTAGATCTAGAATCTAGGGCTAGGACTTACAAGGAGAAAAGCGAAAGCGAACACCATCACCGCAAGTGGCGCAAGCTGAACGCTCTAAAACATTTCCTATTGAACAGAGGTACATTTTTTCGCTCTTTTGGTCGTATATTTGTCAATAAAAAGTGACCAGTAAAAAGCGTTTCCTCAAGGCCCACCCGTCCTGAAATCCTGGAAAAACAAGGCTAGATAGTACCGGTATTCATTCTCTGTTCTGCTTACTTAAACATTTAGCCTTACTTAATAATTATTATATATATAGATCTATATATATATAATACATTAGGTACTGATATTTGTGGTAAGATTGACAAACCAGACCAGCGGATTAGGAATACTTTTGCCTATGTCTCGACAACCTTAGGAATTCATGATTTTCCCCAGTTTTTAATCTCTTTCTATGAAGAATCTCAGACCTAGATCTATTCATTAACAACAGTTAGTCGGGGGGACCCCCCTAAACCCCCCGCTCCCCCCCCCTTCCATACTAATCCCTTCCCCCCCCCCCCATTCTTGCGCAATAATACGAGTGGTCCGGTATTCTTAAATCTTCCCATATTTGTAATGAGTGGCCAAACCATTTTGTTTGTTGTTGGTTTTCTATGAAATGCCGAAGAGATGCTGTACAAACAGCTGTTCTTTTATCATTGTTTTCCTGCCCGTGTATGCTTTTTGAATCTTGCTTGACCCACCAATAGCCAATGGAGATCGTCAGATGCAAGGAGAGCCTTCACGACCAAGAGGAGACAGACTCCCACACTCAGCACAATATAAAAGAAATGCGGGGCACAGGGAAAAAAAGTTTACTCTGAGGAGTGGTCAGGCGTGTCTCAAACCAGCTCCTCATGGAGACAGTTAGCAGGAAGACCCTGGTGTGGACGCTGGAAAGGAGAGATGAGCAGCTATGGACATGTGCCGTCTGCTATGATTCTAACTCTGGATCCAAGTAAGATGCTTTACAGTAAAGTCCACGAATCTCGAATACGAAAATCACGATTTCTAGGGTATCTTGAACATAATGCTGGGTCCCGTTTTAGTCCCAGTGTTTTCTTTGTATTGACTTTATGGAGTTCCCGAATATACTTGTGGCACTCGAATCTCAAACAAATCCACTTCGCATTCTCAACTCAAGACCCAGCTTTACAGCCATTTCTGGCTGCAAGTAGGTGTTTCTTTGTTATTGTTACAGCACAGCACATTACGGTGGAACTCGGATTCAACGAGGTCGCCGGGCCTGACCTAAAATCTCGTTGAATCTGAGTCTTCGTTATAGCAAACACAAGGTTTTGTGTAGATAATTACAGGCACTGAGCAAGTAAAGTATAAAGAGAAGTCACAAGTAGTGCCTGAAATGCCTCCATATTATGAGCTGTGTAAAAAAAAAAAAACCCCAATTCGTTCAAATGCACACGCCTGTGTGATCTCGCTTGTTTACCAAAAAGTTGTATTGCTGTGTAGAGCCAAGCATACGGCAACTTTTGATTCCATAGACCAGCGCACAATTCATTACGTAGATCTACGTCAAGACTAGCTTATCATTGTAATAATGATCAGTTGCCGAGGGGAAAAAAATACTGTGACGCGTTAATATCTTTGCGGCGTTCAACGCTAGTCCCCCCCCCCCCTCCCCGATACGCACATACAGTCACCACGTGTGCATGCCGCCCATCCGACCCCGACACACACCAGAGTAGACACGTGCACGTACTAACAACTCATGTGTTGATATTAAAGAAGACCGCTGATTGGTCGCATGCAATCGGCTAAGAAGTGAATAATGGTTCACGATGCAGGTGCAATGGATGGTTTCCGGGAATAGATAAAGTTCATTCTTGGAGAAAAATGAGCGAAGCCACGTCTGTGGGGACTGTTCACCCTGGAAGCAACCTCCTTGAATCCGAGCTCGCTGATTTAAGTGCTCGTTGAATCCGGGTTATTTTCATTGATTTTAAAGAAGGAAAAAAACGGGGAATCTATCTCCTCTCGTTGAATCCGAGTTCCATTGTATAATACGTGGTCCTGATCTTACCATGAGAGGCTGGAGAAGGAGGGGACGGCGAAAGTGGGTTGAGGAGTGATGCTGACCGCACCGCACGACTGGCTCGCCACGCGTGTAATCATGCTGTGGGACGCATGCGGTGCAGACGGCAAGATGCGTAACTTTCTGTAAGCCAATGAAATGAGAGGAAAGAAATGACTGGGAGTCGGCTGTGCACACATAAGAACCCTTCTTTGCAAGAGCCTCTTGTTTCAAACTTTCCAAATCAAGGGAGCTAACCACATTTTATTGTTCTTTTTTTTACCTCCCTTGATTTTCTCTTTTTTAAAATTTGTATTTGGGACTTTCACGGACATGAAGAATTACGGAAATCTCAAACAATATTTCCAATCCCCGGTGAATTCGAGTTACTTGTGTTTGACTGTAATTCTCTTGTCAAATTTCTCACAGCCATTGTTGAGTTTGGTGGTGTGACTTTGGACACTTTATTGACTAAGAGATAAAAATATATAAGGCAAGGCAATGGTTGTTTTAAGAAGACGTGTCTAATTTCACAAAAGCTAGCTCTAGTTCAAGTGTGAATAGCTGAATATTAATTGAGATTGAGAGTGTTAGCGCAGGGTATTTTCCCTACCATTGCCCATCCTCGTGGTGGTCTCCTTCTTCACATGCCCCTTTGCTAGAGCTCAGGGAGGTCTGACTATACCGTACATGGTCGTTTTCAAGCACAAGGGGCTATCCTGAAAAATGCTGCTTTGAGAATATTGATGGTGCAGTTTTTGGACCCTTGTTCAGTTTCTTTAAAAAAGACAAGGAAAGTTTTCTCTATTACTTATTATCAAAACAAATATATATACAAATGAATCCAAACTTCTCCAGTAGGGCAATGCTCACTTTTGGTGTTGGTCAAGTTTTCTGGAAACCCTGAAATCTGGGATAAAAGCGATCACATGTAAGTAAGAAGATCTTCATTACACAGCGCGGTCTGAATAGTCTGATTCTATGTACATGGTTATGTTATCTACAAAAAATATAGAATCAGTCTTTGTCTGACAGACAGTCCATCACACACCATTTTCGTAGGTACTCTTGATATAATTTAAACTAAACTGAGTGGTGTAGTTTCAGTTTTTGGGTTGAAATAAATTTTTAGCTGTGCCACGACAGTGGCCTAAGGGGCTTACTCTTTTCAATGAAAACTTTAGGACCGTCAAGGGAGTCTTTACTTACTTTTACCTTCCTCTGGTATCCTTAGGATGTCGAGGGGAGGGAATCTTTAACAAGCAAAAAATGTACACATGTGACCCCCTAAAGTTTTCTTCTATCTTACCTACCCTAGGGTCAGGGAGTGTAGGAGACATTCATATTAATATAAGAAAAAAACCTGATGCTGGTGGGGATCAAACTCCTGCTTGACAGGCGAACACCATGTTGAGCTACTGAGCCCCCTCCCTGCTCCATTCCCCCCCCCCCTCATGAAAATGAAAGTAAAAGTAAAAGCAATTTTGTAAACATTACAGAGACAATGTTAAAAACAGTTACTATTTTAATTTTGACCTCTCATCCCAGCAGTGTGAGACTGTTACGACTACGGTACATCTTCATCTATAATAGCAGCTTCGTGTTCATAGCAGCTTCGTGTTCAGTACAATGTTATGTAAATGACTAGGTATCCATTTATATATTTTGCGAATTGCATTGTGCATATTATTTTATTTATGTACAGTGGGTGCCGCATTCAACGAAGTCACATTCAACGAGAAGTCGGCTCCGATGAGGCAATCCTTAGTCCCCGATTTTTCCTCTTTGTAAATGTATGTCGGCTCCAACGAGGTTGCAAACAGACCAAAGTCGCTTTCAACGAGGTCACGCTAACCAAATAAAAATAATATATAGCGGCTCCAAAAGCGAAGAATTGTTCTCTTTTCTCTCCATCTCTCTGGATGGGTAGCCTCTAGATCGAGACCCTCATTTTTTTCAATTTTCTTTTCTTCCCCTGATCACAAACTCCAAGCTCCCGTCTTTACTTTATGTAAATCTAAGCCTAGATGTGAGAGGGTATATTTCCACACGAGAAGTGTTCCGGAAACAAAAATATTTTAAAAAATGCAGAAATGACTTTCAGAACTCAGTTCAAATGCGCACACTGTTGTTTGAGATTTTCGTCATCAGGGGGAATAACTGTTTTAGTTTTAATTACTGGTATTGGAACATCCTATAATATAATAACTTGTCTCCTTTCTTTACTTTAGCCGTAGTCACGTTCAACGAGAGGTCGGATCCAACGAGGAAAACAAGCCGGTCCCGGCAGCCTCGTTGAATGCGACACCCACTGTATTCGTATGTGCTCATTTCGTAACGATGTGTAAGCATGAGCGCGTGACAAGCAAGTAGATATGTGTGTGTGTTTGCGTGCGTGTGTGTATGTGTGTTTGGCATGCATGTGTGTGCATATATGTGTGTGTGTAATGTGCGTGTGTTTGTATGTGTGTATGTGTGTGTGCATATGCATGTGTGAATATTGTTCGAAACATGCATTTACGTAAAGCGCCTAAAGCTGTGTTCACACGAGAGTGGGTGCTATAGAAATGATCTTAGTTATTATTATTGTTATTATTATACAGTGGAACTCGGATTCAACAAGGTCACCGGGCCTGACCTAAAATCTCGTTGAATCCAAGTGCTCGTTATAGCAAACATGAGTTTTGTGTAGATAATTACAGGCACTGAGCAAGTAATGTATAAATAAAGAGAAGTAACAACTGGTGCCTGAAATGCCTGCATATTATGAACTATGCAAAAAAAAAAAGAAGAGAGATTCGTTCAAATGCATGCCTGTGTCATCTCGATTGTTTACCAAAAAGTTGTGTTGCTGTGTAGAACCTAGTCTAGCATACGGCAACTTTAGATTCCATAGACCGGCGCACAATTCATTACGTAGATCTACGTCAAGGCTAGCTTATCATTGTAATAATGATCATTTGCTGGTGAAAAAAAAGACTGTGACACGTTTGTATCTGCGACGTTCCACACTGGGAGCGTTGGTGCCCCCCGATACGCACACACAGTCACACATGTGCAGGCCGCCCATCCGACCCCGACACATGTGTGCGTATGAAAGAAGGCCGCTGATTGGTCGCATGCAATTGCAATTGGCTAAGTGAATAATGGTTCAAAGCACAGGTGCAATGGATGGTTTCCAGGAATAGATAAAGTTCGTTGTGAGAGAAAAATGAGCGAAGCCACGTCTGCGGGGGGCTGTTCACCCTGGAAGCGACCTCGTTGAATGTTGAATCCGAGCTTGCTGATTTATGTGCTCATTGAATCTGGGTTATTTCTACTGATTTTAAAGAAGAAAAAACAAAACCGGGGAATACGTATTCTTTTGTTGAATCTGAGTTCTCGTTGAATCCGAATTCTGCTATGTTTAAAAAACAACAAAGGGCAAGGCAATCAATAAGTTATTAGGAGATGAAAATAGAGTGTTAGTGTTAATTTCTATTTTGTTAAAATTCCTGATCTTTCAATCTCTCCAACACTTCGTTCCTGTCAGGGGAGGTGGAAACAGGACAAAGTAGGGGATAGCTGGGTCTGGGTGAAGTATGGTGTGATTTTTATTACTTTATGTCACTGAGGCATTACGCTAGCCTCGAAGGCCGACTCGGGTCACCCCTAGTAAGCCGACAGTGGATAAATCATGCTACGAGACAAACAAAGGAGAACACATGGAAAATAATGTCAATGGACAAATTGTTGGGGGTTGGATTTACAATTCAACAGGAGGGAAGGTTGGGGGGAGGGGGGGGGGGGAGTGAGTTGGGGTGCATGGATTGTAGGGTTCAATCAAATCGGAGTAAACTTTATACATATTATTATGTGATGTTAGCAGAACATGTACATTACTGGTGCCATAATGTTCCTAGATTGGACCATGACTAATCATTATAACAGTCTAGTTCAGACACAGCATACACACACATATATAAGAACAGAGCACCCGATTTACTAAGCTGCCTCACAAATATGTTTATTCACAGACCTCAAATAGATGCATTCAGATCTATGTGATCACCATAGGATTCAAAGTCAAAGTAAAAAGCACTTTTGAAAATCTCTGAGGAATACAATATGTACAATATGTGAGAAATAAACGAATATTTTTTAAAAGCAAGTGTGAATCATTGACAAAAGCCTGGAAAGGTGACCCAGGGCCTGAGCTGGTTAGAGAATGTAAGTAAGAGGCTGTTCAAATATAATCTTACACCTTTCTTACATTTGCCTCTTACCCCCCCCACCCCCCCCATCCCGTAATATTACATTGTTCGCTCAAAATAATAATAATCTATGACATTAATGTCAGTGTTACAATCATTGTAGGCTACTCTATGCGTCTTACATAGTATTCATGAAAAACATGCATCCACACAAACGTGCTCATAATAATATATGCTGTTCTACATTCAGTAAAAAAAAGACAGTAAATCCTTCAAGCAAAATATTGCATACTCTCTTTCTTACTAGTAAGGAAAATAATGAGACTCATGTCAATGTCAAAAGCGCCTTAATTGGCTTAATTACAAACAAAACAAATTACAGTGGAATTCTGATTAAGTCAAACACCTCGGAACAGAAAAAAAGTAGGCTATTACATTGGTTCAAGACACACACCCTCCCCCCCCCCCTCCATCTTACACTTTTCTTATTGGAGCCAATGACTCCTCCCACCCCCCCCCCCCCCCCCCCCCTTCCAGTCGTGAGATTATACATGTATTTTGAACGTCCACTAGTGTGCAATTGCTAAGTAAAAAAAACTGAAGTAGAAGAAATGTTTTCTTTACATGTATTCATACTTTTCTGTTCTGTAAGAATTTATGACTGTGAATTCATCAATGTGTGCGAGGGTGTCTGGGTAAGCTTTGTGGAATTGTCTTTACTCAAGGATGTACGAGAGAGAGAGAGAGAGAGAGACAGAGAGAGACAGAGACAGAGAGAGAGAAAGAGGATTACTATAGGAGCAGTTGGCTGCATATATATTATGTTCTTTGTATTATTATTGTACAGCGCATTGAGCATTTCTTTGTGGAAATGATATAAATGCAATTTATTATTATTATTATAATTTTCATTCATTCGTGCGATTCAGTTATATAATACTCAATTAATTTGACCAAAAAACTGGAAAAAATTAGCAAATTATAATCTCACTTCTCCTCTCCTGTCACAATGAAAAAACGCACAATGTAGCACCAACTGTAACCTGTTCAACATATCTGGCGGCCATATATATATACAGTCGAACCTGCCCTGACGGCCACCTCTATAAGACGGCCACCCGTACAAACGGCCATTTTCCATTCCCCCCCTTGCGTTTTTTCTATATAATTTAACTGTGTAAAACGGGCACCTGTCCAACGCGGCCACCTTATTTTAACACAAAACCCCTATCTCACTAAGCAATAACACCTGTCTTAGACGGCCACCTTAGTGACTGCATTTCGTTTAGTCATAAATTGTGCATTGGCCCCTGGCGTTGTGGGCGAGCCGTCAGAATTCAATCTCCTGTCGTTGTTAGGTAGTCCCTCCAACCGATCATGTTGCGTAGGCCCCTCCCAATGTTGACCAATAGCTACCAATTTTCAGCTGCTGGTGAGGTAAGCGTGTGATCCCTCATAACCCATAAGCCCCGCCCAGAACTTAAACACAAATCGTAAGTGAGATGAGTGATCACTGTTTACCCAGTCTGTAAAAAAGTAACAAAGGACGTCAACATGAACTTGTGACAGAAACGTCGCTCGTTCTCCGAGTGGTGGCGACCCATGAGTTTGTTTTTACATGGCACTCGGTCTTCCTCGTCTGATACATTTCGTTTTATTGTCACCCTTGTGCGAAATCAGCATCAAAATAAAAATTACAAACAAAATACAAACCACCACCACCAACAAGAACATAAACAACAACAATGCGGCTAGCTACTTTCAATTGGGACCTCTGATAGGAATGATTTGTTTTCTCTATCTTGATTAGTCCTGCCTAAGATGGCCACCTGTCTTATACGGCCACTTTTCTCCTTGACAATGGGTGGACGTCTTACACAGGTTTGACTGTATATAATATATACATATAAATATAATGTTTATGTTGCATGAAAGAATCAAAATACAGTCGGAGGAAAAAACAATCCAACATCATCACATTTTAACGTCTTTCTGTTGAGTTTGGTCCGTATTCAGAGTGTAAAAATAAAAGAAATACAGCAACTAATGTCGGTGACTCTACAATGTATTAACAAAGTTATCTTCTGGGAAGAATATGATGCAGACCCCACTGCAGAAGAAGTGATTGAGAGTGGACGGCAACATGGGGGAGGGGGAGGGAGAAGTGGGAAGTGATAGTTTGTAAAGATTACTGTTTTTTGACAGGTAGCAGTAAGAACAGGTTTGACTGCACATGTATTTGGTAACCGAAAGAGCGTGGCAGATTATATTATGTACTCATGAGAGTTTAAAGACAAACAGCCCTGTACACTTCTGACAGATCCACAATAGTGAGGTCCTGACCTTTATGTCTTTGACGCTCTTGTACTTGAAGCTGCTTGATCAGCAATTTGTACATGCTGTCGTGCATTCTCAGTTTATACAAGAACGCTCTGGTGCAAAGTCTCTTTACTATTAGTGTGCTGAGAGGGAAGGAGACCATGCCTTGATCAGAACTTTGTGACTTTTGCAGTTTTTGCACCACAATCTTCATAAACATATGAGGCATTTCTTGAATCAATTTGAGGAAAAAGTTTGGGTTGCTTTCAATTCTTTGCTTCGGAGGAAGTTGCTTAATGTGAGAATGAAATTTGACTGCAACAAGCATAAAAATGTGCAAAACATTTGTTATGATGCTTGTCTCTGTGTTAATGTCTTTATCAAAGAGAACAGCATAGCTCTTGGGTCTCAAGTACCATGACAACAGTTTCTTTAGCTGTAGCCCGGGATGATTGGCAAGGCACAAGGAGACAGTATCTCGCACAGTTATGTTCTTGTTGTTGGAAAAGTCCACCAGAATGTTCAGACTTCGGCAGTCAATGGCCAAGCCACAAAATGTCAACGGTTCAGAAGGCTTTAGGGTGTGAGCACGGCCAAACTCAGGGTGGCTGTAGTCAAATGTGGCACAACATTTACGGAGACTGCTCTTGCAGTTGAACTCTGGGACACCCTCGATCATCATAGTGAAGAAAGCTTCAGCCCTTTTTCTGCTGGGAGACACAAAGAGCATATCATCTATCATACGGACCAGAAAGTTTGGTTTTCTCTGAAACTCGTAAAGTTTTACTTGATCCATATATCCGTAGTAAAAGCTGCAAAGGATGCTGGAAATGCTAGATCCCTGTGGAATACCCATGGACTGAACATAGTGTTGTCTCCCAAGCCTTATGACATTGGCAAAAAGCAATGCTTGAAGTTTTTTCAAAAGCACTTCAGATGAGACAGAGAAGGAATGAACAAACTGAGCACCTTGTCTGGTTCTACATTCAATCTCTGGTTTGTCAGAGCTTTGGTAATAGACCACTTTAGATTGCCCATCTGACTGAATATTTCTCTTGTAATGGTAAATGTGGTATTTCTCCTGACTGAGAAGCTGGTTTTGGACCACGCTGTAGAGCAAACAAGGATTGATTGTATCAAAACATTTCTCAATATCTATTTTCACAAAGTACAATTGTTTAATAGACTTACTTTTCACATAATCAGTAAATGCTTTCCATCTGCAGTGAATATCATCTATGCTCAGAATTGATGCTCCTAACATCACAGGATGTTGATCTTTGAGCCAGCGGAGAGCTAAAAGTAGCGCTTTGAGGTGCTTGTTTATGGACACATCGTGAGATTTTTGAGACATATTTACTATAGGTCTTAATGAGGGCTTTTTCAGAAGGAATCGAACAGTACACACTCCCAAGCAGAGACCTTTCTGTCTTTTCTCCTGGACCCATGCTTGTGGCACCAGCTTCAGGCCACACTGTTTTATGAAATGTGCACAAGACTGCTGGTGCAATCTGTGCCACGTCTTTTTTCGAAAGAAAAACAATCTTTTCTTGTGCGTCGTAGATTCAGTGACATAGAAGAAAGACTGTACCAAAGGGAAAATAACTTTCATCATGAAAAAGTCAACTGCTGACGACAGCAAAGTCCTTCTTTTCCTGTGTTCTTCAGCTTGAATCCATGGGATCACCTTCACTTTTATATTGGCACACAAGTAGTGTAAAGACATTGTTCCTTTGAGCTGGATGGACAAAAATGTTTGCACATGCTTGAGGAATGTATTAAAGTTCCTTTTATTTCCAAGAGCAGATTTTGGCACCACTTTCAGGAATATGCATCGTATAAACAAGAATATACTTTGCACTGGTAAAAAGTCATCAGAAAGATTCATGTTCTTCTTCGCCCCGTTTTTGGAGGCACAACATGATTCTTTTGCGCTGAGGGAGATGTCAAGGGCACATGGACAAAAGTGTTTCAGCAGAGTCCAGTACGGACATTTTCTGAAAAGGAAGAATAAAATAAAACATGTTGAGCAAATTGTCTCATAAAGTTCTAATGTTGGGATTTAAATGAAATTTCTATTCAGTATCAAGTACTTAATCTCATCAAATTGACAAGTTTATCTGCCGTAAAGACAATCAAACAAAGTTAAGATTTTACCAATGAATACAATTCTCATGTTTACTTGACCCAATAAAATGAATAAACTAGTATCAAAGAAAGAATCTTTGTACCGAACCCAAGTCCTGTAGGGATAAACGCATCAGGGAAGATCAGGAGATCTCAAGAGACTCAATATTAAGTCAAAGGCAGCACAACATACAGTGGTGCTGGTACTGTGGTGGGTTGTCGAGCCATAGTGTAGACCAGGGGTCTCAAAATTATGGCCTGTGGGCTAATTAAAACCTGCAGGACAATATTTTGCAGCCCCTACTTGACCTCACAGTTTATTGTTAGTGTTAGTGCGGGCTGCACATTTTTTACACATGTACCTTTTTGCCAAGGTGTTTCCCAAGATCATTTATTTTTTAAAGATGTGGCCTACCACGGCTAAGGATTCAGCACTTATATTACCTTATTGTGTTGCAAGTGCCGTAAAACTCTTACTAAAACCAAATAGCTAAGGCTCATGACAGCTTCCAATGGTGTTTGTTAACAACTTGTAAACATAATTTTCAAATTGTACTTAAAAAAAATACTGTCAACATTTTAAAAAATTTATAGAATTCTTAATGCTGCCTAGGCTCCTCCAGATTTTACTTCCAGCAACTCCTATGTAATTTGAGTTTAAAACCTCTAGTGTAAACCTACTTTATCCAAGATTGTGTGTTGTAGATCTAGTGAATTAGATTAGAAGTGTAAGAACCAAGACGAGAAAATAATGATAACTTAGCTAACAACTGATATAAAAACATATAATTATTATCATAGACTAAAGCCATCAGTGCTGTGCAAGTACAGTGGAACTTGGATTCAACGAGGTTGCCGGGCCTGACCTAAAATCTCGTTGAATCCGAGTGTTTGTTATAGTAAAAAGGAGGTTTTGTGTAGATAGTTACCTGTCCCTGTCGTCTTACGCAAGAAAAATTCTGAAATTATGCAAAGTGAGCCCAAAAATGTGAAATTATCATTATGCAATTCTGTTAATTTTAACAAAGAATGATAAAGGAAAATAGTAAAAAATTATGCAAAAAATGATCAAATTTTGCTAAATTATGCGGGGTGCATAAAACCACGGGAACAGAATTACAGGCACTGAGCAAGTAATGTGTAAAGAGAAGTAACAAGTGTGCCTGAAATGCCTGCATATTATGAGCTGTGCAAAAAAAAAAAAATACTGGTTCAAATGCACGCCTGTGTCATCTCGATCGTTTGCCAAAAAGTTGTGCTGCTGTGTAGAACCTAGCATATGGCAACTTTTGCTTCCATAGACCAGCGCACAATTCATTATGTAGATCTACGTCAAGACTAGCTTATCATTGTAATAATGATCAGTTGCTGGGGGAAAAAAAAGACTGTGACGCGTTTGTATCTGCGAGGTTCCACGCCCAGACCCATGGTCCCCCCCCCCCACCCACCCCCCGACCCGCACACTCAGTCACACACGTGTGCAGGCCACCCATCCGACCCTGACACGCGTTAGAGTAGACATGTGCGCATGCCAACAACACATGTGTTGGTATGAAAGAAGGCCGCATGCAATCAGCAAAGTGAATAATGGTTCACGATGCAGGTGCAATGGATGGTTTCTGGGTATAGATAAAGTTCATCGAGGGAGAAAAATGAGCGAAGCTACGTCTGCGAGCGCTGTTCACTCTGGAATCGACCTCATTGAATCCGAGCTTGCTGACTTTAAGTGCTCGTTGAATCCGGGTTATTTCCATTGATTTTAAAGAAGAAAACAAACGGGGAATCCATCTCCTTTCGTTGAATCTGAGTTCTCATTAAATCTAACTTCCACTGTACAATGGAAAACATTTTAGCTAGTGCTGTAATATTGCATTAACATTTGTCTACTTCGAGCGATCCCATTTCTATTAATTATTTCCATCTGTTTTTAAAAAATCTCAGTGTATTTTGAATATTTCACCACAAGAGGACATTCACTAAAACTGTCCCTAAAGGGCTGCAAAGTTCTGAAATATATGTGTCACGACGCGGTGGAATCAGGCTCTCGTCAATTTTTGACATGTGGAGTCATTGGTATCATTTTAAAGCTTGTTCATTTGTCTTGCTTCCGGGGGAAAAAATACTCATCTATCATGAATAGAAGTCTAGATATTTGCTATTGAAGGAGGTGGGGGTCGCCTGGTTTCAGAGACTAAATTAGCAAGAAAATGGCTGCCAAAATTTGGTGACTTTTAAAGACTTTTCAAAGTCCTTAGAAACTGCAAATCTACATCACAGAAATATGTTTTTAAATGGACCTTAGAGGTGTTGAGACAAAAAATGAAAATTCGATAAAAATTGTCAACGTACAGAAAAATGCCGGTTTCTTCGATTTCATTATATTGACGAGCGCCTGATTTCACCATGTTTCACATATGAGGTTGATAGTTTCCTCATTTGATTGATTTGATTGCGTTTAATGAATAAAATAATCAAAAGAGTACTGGAGGGTCTGTATGGCAAAATATTCTAAATCAACTAAAATATATCATACCTGTGATTTTCTACCATTTCAGTGACAAATGGAAGCTTGCTGTCCTCTCCGCTGTAAATGAAGTCTGAAAACAAAAAAGGTAGTTGGCTGTTTCAAAATTATTATTGTGATGAAATTATTTATGTACCTTTCACTGCTCAGTCAAGAAAGTGCCCTAGAAATCAGTAAAGAGCTTGCATAGCGGGTGTCGCATTCAACGAGGTCACATTCAACAAGAAATCGGCTCCAACGAGGCAATCGTTAATTCCAGATTTTTACCTCTATATCTCTTTTGTAAATGTACGTCAGCTCCAACAAGGTTGCAAACAGGCCAAAGTCGCTTTCAACGAGGTCGCGATAACCAAATAAAAGCAATTAGTGGCCCCAAAAGCGTAGAATTTTTCTCCTTTCTCTCTATCTCATGCTAAGCAGCACAAAGCAAGGCCCATCCTCGATTCCTAACACATTGCATTGCTAGATCCAGTAAACCTCCTACAGTGGAATCCTGTTATAATGAGAGGGAGGGGACCGAAGCAAAATGTCCGTTATAGCAGGATTCTCGCTATAAGGGATCCAGTAATAAATTCAAGGGAAACTGTAAAGTAGGCCTAATCTATGAGTTTAATGTTCTGTTTTTCCTTTTGCTATCTCCCCTGATGATGATTTTGTTTCAACATGACCTCTAGGTCTTACTTGATAAAAAATCGAATCAGGTTTGTTTCTCTCTAGCGCTAGGTCTAGCGATGTGGACTGACAGCTCGGCGTTGGCGATCAGAAAGAAAGGGCTCTGGGCTAACTTGCCCGCTGTGTTTTCCCCCCCACCCCACCCCACCCTGTGGTGCATTCTGTCTGCTTGCGCACGTCACACATTCAACATTCGCTCCATCCATCACATTGCTGTGACCTCTCCATCCCCGCATCCGAGAAGTGAGAGGCATGGCAGGCCTTGATAATCTAAACTGGCCTATCACGCGATACGTTCTACTTGTCTGTGCATGCCACACCTTCCCTACTCAGTTGCTCCGGCCTTCATTGTTGACGCACATGGGCTCTCCTATTCTTTGTTTCGCAAGATCAGCAACAAGTTTCTCAACTGGCGAGGTCTAGCATTATGTATAATTGGTCTATGCACTGTACACAGCAGCAACAATACTCCGCTATAACCGACTCGCAAGTGTGTCTGATAGCGCTATAGCAGTATTTTGTTTACAAAGTTAAATAGGAGAAAAAAACGGGGTTTTAGAATAGTGCCTTTATAACAGACTTCTCGTTTTTTCCGGACTCGTTATAAGTGGACTCTAGACCAAGAGGATGGGCGAGGGTTAGCCTACAGTAGGGACAGGAGTCAGTGGGCTGTGTGAAACTGGGTGAACTCTGGACGGGTAGGTCTAGATCAAGACCTTCATTTTTTTTCAATTGTCTTATTATCTTACCCTGATCAGAAAATCCAAGCTCCTGCCTTTACTTTACGTAGATCTAGGCCTAGATGTGAGAGGGTATGTTTCCACACGAGAAGTGTTCCGGTAAAAAATATTCTAATTAAAAAGCAGAAATGACGGTCAGAACACAGTTCAAACGCATACACACTGATGCTGTTTGGGATTTTCGTAATCTGGGGGAACAACTGTTTTAATTACTGGTATTGGTACATCGTGTAATATAATAACTTGTCTCCTTTCTTTTCTTTAGCCTTGGTCACGTTTAACGAGAAGTCGGGTCCAACGAGGACAACAAACCTGTCCCGGCAACCTCGTTGAATGCGACACCCACTGTATTCCTTTGATTAAATTATTTTTGCTGGGATTCTTTAGGTGCACTTGGCTGCTTTTGAGCAGCTGCAACAAAAATAAAATGAAAGAAAGATGTTTCCATTAATTAAAGAATTAGACAGATACTTGCCCTATACTATGGGTTGAAAGATTTAATCAGGGTCCCCATGTACGAAAACCAACAACAATTGGAGAAACTTAATGGAGCTCAATTCATGAATGATTTAAATTTTAAGAAACCCTTAATTCAAAGTAGATTTTCATCAGTATTAAAAATTTTGAGTGACAAAAATGTGATTTTTACAGGGTAGAGTGTTGTGGGGTAACACAGAAAACACAACATACATTTTATACATTTTTACATGTTCAGTATTTTTATTATTTTTATTTCTATACACTTACAGTTTTTATTTAATCGTTCTTGAAAGGATGTGGTATGGAAATTCAGCCATGTGTACTCAGAGTTGTCTGTGGAGTAATCAAAAGTACACTTCATTAGTGTTCAATTAGCTGTACTATGATAGGAAGAGAAATAAATGCTAATTAATTAGACTATCAAAGTCAATGATAAAAAGAGAAAATTGATAACTTTTGCTATTATGGCGTGTCATGGTAATGCAAGCTAGTATAGAGCCAGAAAAACTCCTTCCAATGACCCAAGCATGTGATCCTGAGAACTTGAACTAGAGTTAACCATACACAGCCAAGTCTATATAACAATTTTAAGGTAATGGCTTAAAAAGGAACTTGAATTTTTGTTTAAAAAACCACAACCCCCCTCCTCCAAAACAAACAAAACAAACCCCAACTTCAACATTATGAAAAGATGTAATGAAAACAATTCTTCACTTCAGTTTCAGTGCAAAGAAAAAAATTACACCTGGGAGTAAATATGTGTCACGACGCGGTGAAATCAGGCGCTCGACAATTTTTGGGCATGTGGAGTTATTGATATCATCTGAATTGCCTGCATCATCATCATTGCCTTTCTCAAGGCCACAGACGAACACTTTCCACCTTTCTCTATCCTGGACTAGCCTCTTGACGTTATTCCACGTCTTCCCACTTTCCTGTACATCAATTTCTGTAATTCTTCTCCAGGTTCCACGCGGTCTTTCCCTTGATCTTTTACCCTGTGGATTCCAATTCAACAATTTCTTTGTTATGCAGCTGCCTGACTTCCTGAGAGTATGTCCAATCTATCGCCACCGCCTTCTTCCTACCTCATCTCTGACTGGGATCTGTCTTGGTTTTTTTTAAACACTTACTCGTTGGTGACCCTGTTTGTCCATCAGATCCTCAGTAACTTTCTTAGACACTTGTTCAAGAAAACCTGGATCCTCTTATGCAAGTCTGTGATATGAAAGCAGCCTGTGCTTTTCCAATGCGGGACTTTATTATTTCAGCGCCTGTTCCTCCCTCTCTGTCAATTATACTCCCAAGATAGCTAAATGATTCAACGTCTTCTAGTTCTAGTGCATTTCCTTCTGGTGTGACCTGCTTATTTGGCTTGCTTCCAAAGAAATACAGAGTGATCCAAAAAAACCTGTATGCCTACAACTTTTTTTGTTAATGTTTTCCCTCTACACTGAAGTTTTGCACTTCAAATTTGTACAGAACATTTGGAAGTCAAAAAGAATTGGTCTGATATTCATTTTAGAAAAATCCATTTTCAGCTGTGTCTCCATTTTTGTAGCATGGTGCACTAGTTCGCATTAGGCCTACCGCTAAAAAATCCCAACGATTGCGCCATTTTGCAAACTGCAGTAGTCTAACAGGCCAATAGAAGTTTGCAGATAGTTTTTCTCAAGTTTCCTTTGCTTGTTGTGATCATGATTAAGATTAGTAAAGAGTAGAGAGCTTTTACTTTTTGTATTGAACATTTCCTCACCACCGACTGATTTAGTAAGTGTCGCACAAGGTACAGAAATAATGTTAAAGTAACCATAAGGACTTCTTTGATGTCATGAGTGGAAATGGTTTCTCGATTAGTACCTGTAGAGAATCAGAGCTAAAAAGTCCCAGACAAAATGACCACTTGAGGAGAAACACATGTCTAGCATCTGCACCCCTTTAAACTTCACCAGGGTGCAGAATTCTGTGGATGGGCCCCATGATGAGATGTCTGTCCGTAGACAATGTCTGCAGCAATGACTTTCCTACATCTCAACTGTCCGCATTCTCAAGGCAGATATTCTATGACTACCATTTTCCCATTCGCGAAACTATCAGAGGTCATAACAATGTGTTTTTGATTCCTCTATCGTCTTGAAAAGAGTGGACATTTCCTCTGTGACATTTTGGTTCCTTGGCAAAGCCCATTCACCTTTCAGCTTATATCAACTCCACAAATGCTGTCTACGTATTTGAGCAACCTCACTCCTCCCCCATTTGTCTCTAGAAATAGCTCCATACTATAAGGTGTGCAGTGTAAGTGGCTTTGAGTACTCATGGTTGAGTGGATCCTTGTGTTGGCCACAATTGAACATTACCAACGACACGTTCAAATGTGTCGAGTCCAAATGAGGACATATTGACCTTTTGGTTCTTGGAATTCCAGAATTTGAAAAAAAATGTTTCACTTTGTAGTGTAGGAGATTGTTTAAAGGTTACAGGGCTGGAAAATTTAGATTTTAAAAATAAAAGGAAAGGAAAAAATCAAACGAGTCATTTCATGACTTTCCTTTAAATTGGTGCACTTTGCATTTTTAGGTGGTTTTTATAAAAGCCATTTCCGTTTTCAAAAATAAGTTTCTTCTTTGTGAATTTTATGTCAAACAAATTCCTTTTGAATGAATGATAAATGTTCCAAATTACAACATTCTAGTACAAATTTTGTGCGAGATATTATTTAGAAAAAAGTTTGTACAGTTGTTTTTTTTGGATCACCCTGTAAGTACCCACATTGTGTTTGAAAACGTGAGGTTACCTGGTTTCCGTATTGAAATTAGCTAGAAAATGGCCGCTAAAGTTTGGTCCAATAGCCAAAGAGTCTTTGAAAACTAAAACAATGACATTTTGTGCCTTTAATCAAGTTTTTCAATAAAATTCACAAGGAAGCGTTTTTATATTGACATAAAAGAGGTTGAGCCAAAAAATGAAAATTCGACAAATATGTTCAAACTGGCGGAAAAATGCCAGTTTCTCCGATTTCTTTATTTTGACGAGTGCCTGATTTCACCACCCTGCCTCACATGCGTTTTCACTGTAGCAAGGTTCCATAGCAAGTTAAAAATCATGACATACACCTTTGCGATCGATGATAATTTAAGTGAATAAAATTCACCGCGTTGATGGAGCAGATGGAGAGAATCTTGAGAAATAATCTATTTGTTCAAATATATAGCTTGTCTTGTCTTACTTTTTACCTTCTTTCTTCTTCTCAATCGCATCACACTTGAAGTCTGGTTTCTGTCATATACTGGGCCAGCCTGCTCAGTTCACATGTCTAGCATCTGCGTTTGTTGCATTTTTTGTCTAAAAGTTGCCACAAGTTGCCATTAATTTTCAAGCTTTTAACTTTCTGTGACGACGTATCTATATAAGGAATATGTTGATAGAAGTCACTTAATCTAAAGCACTAGAATTTCTTGTGCTCTGTATTTTAAGCATCCAGAAGATCTTTTGCAGCCACACAGAGTGTAAAAACGTGAAAAATAGAGGTTTCACAACAGAATGAAATCAAAATTAGAACAGCAAAAATTAACAAATAGGGCGTATGTCCACCTATCCGAAGACTGGTCATTTTAACCTTAAATGTTTGTAAGTTTTAAAAAAGTACAGAATATTACATCATGTAAATTATGGAATCACACACAGTGTGAGTATAGTGGAAACCTGATATAACAGGGATGGTGGGAGTAGAGAAAAAGTCCTGTTATATCCGATCCCTGTTAAATCAGAAAGGCGAGGAAAGTAAGCATTTGTGGACAAATCCAGCTGTACTTACTCATGGGTAGTTGCCCTTGCCACAAGTACCCACGAACAGGGGTTTTGGCACTCACTTTCTCCTTGCCTCCTTAAACCACATCAGAAGAGCTTGGTCCACAGCATCTGCATCGGGTAGTCTCATCTTCTTTCGATCCCGATCTTCTCTTTATCCTTGATAATAGTGTGAATCGACCCTTGTGGAATGTCGAACTGACGACAAATCTTTGCCAGTGGAACTTGCTTTTTGTCAACAGCCTGGATTATTTCACATTTTTGTCAAATGAAAGGCATTTTCTCTTGCGCTTGACATCGTTGATGACACATTACACGTGCATGTTGCTAGGTTTCAGGCCAGATCGAGGTCTGCAGCGCACCGCAACCCTCTCTCACTTCACACGCTGCGTGTGCTCGCAGTGGCATGTCTTGCGTGGGCTTGCTCCATCACTGCGTTATTTTCTCTCTCTCTCTCTCTCTCTTACTTTTTACTCATTGTTAACGAGCCTTTGTCCCTGCTATAACCGGTTGGGCTCCGATGAGGCCCTGTTATTGCCGATAACTTTTAATAGAGACAAAGAGTAGGAAAAATTGGGGATTTTTAAAATCGCTGTTATTACCGGATCCCTGTTATTACCGGGCCTGTTATATATGGTTTCCACTGTATTCAGTTTTGGTGGAAACACACTCTAACATAGCTAACACATTTATGTATTTAAAAAAAGGTAGACTACATTAAGCTATATCACAAAAAAAAAAAGGAAAAACAGCACATCAGAACAATAACAAAAAAAATTAAAAAAATTTACCCACCAGCAAATTAAAACACAACAAAGAGGGAAACATGAAAGAGAAAAGGCAATATAAATAGTATGTAATGTACTTTTTTTCTTCACTTGAAAATTACAAATCAACGTGGTGTCAACAAGTGAGAAAGAGATAAAGTGAAGTGAAAGTGAAAAGTAACCTTTCTTTCTAAAAGCAGAGGTTTGTTCCTTTTTTTTCCCCGCCCCCCCCCCCCTATTTTTCGACTTTTTATTACTCGGCTGTGTTTTTTTGTAGTTGTTTTTTTTTGTTGAAAAATGCCAAAATCGCGGCAGCGATTCACTGACCAAAAATGCCAAAAATCGCTGCCGCAACAAACGCAGATTCTATATTATGTCAGCCGTACAGCTTCTCTTGTAGTGTCAATGGGGTTGGCCACATTTCCTGTCTCAGGTTGCTTTATGAATGGTTTTGTTATATAAATTACAGTGGAATCCTGTTATAACGAGAGGGAGGGAACCGGTGTCAAATGTCCGTTATAGCAAGATTCTCGTTATAAGGGACCCAGTAATAAATTCAAGGAAAATAGTAAAGTAGGCCTAATCTATGAGTCTGGTTTTCGGTTTCTTTCTTTTTGTAATCTCCCCTGAGGATGATTTGGTTCAACATGATCTTACTTGATCAAAAGTCGAATCAGGTTTCTTTCTCAAAGGCTAGCGATATTGAGAGCTCGGCGTTGGTGATCAGAAAGAAAATTCTCTAGGCTAACTCGCCCGCTGTGTTGTCCCCCACCCCACCACACCCTGTGGTGCGTTCCGTCTGCTTGCGCACAAAGAAACATACCACACCCCGCCCACGTCACACATTCACTCCGTCCATCACAGTACAGCACTATGACCTCTCCATTCCCGCATCGGTGAAGTGAGAGGCGTGGTAGACCTAGATAATCTAGACTAGGCTGGCCTATCACACGATGCGTTCTGCTTGTCTGTGCATGCCACACTCTCCCCACTCATTCAATCAGGCCTTCATTGTTGGCACTCGTGGGCTCTCCCATTCTTTGTTTCGCTAGATCACCAAGTTTCTCAACTGGCGAGGTTTTACATTAAGAAATAGCCTATGCGCTGTGCACAGCAGCAGCTGTATTACTGCATAACCGAATCCAGTGTTTGTCCTATTGCGCTATAGCAGTATTTTATTTACAAAGATAAAGAAGGGAAAAAACGGGGTTTTAGAATAGTGTCTTAATAACAGACTTTTCGTTGTTTCAGGACTCGTTATAAGTGGATTCCACTGTAATGTGATTCCCTTTATCGCAATCAGTAAACTTTGCAGAGCAGATGAAAGTGAAAGCCTCATAATATTAAACTGTAATAGAATAGACCTGTGATTAATCTTTAAAAGAAAAATATTTGATAGATCAGTTAGAAATCCTGCTTGCTACTACTGAAAAAAACAAAAACAAATTTGTAGACTTGCCTTCCATTGTTCTGTTTGATGAAGAAACTCTAAGGCAGTCATTATGGCCACTCTGAAAAAAAACAACACAAGTCATGTTTCAAGTCCTCGATCAAACAACCAGAAGTAGACAAATGTTTTTTGTTAACTGTTACTTTAATTTTAATGGATAAAAGTTCACCAGTACTATTAATTTAGCACAAACTATCATTTACGGTACTTAATTTTCTTATTTTAAAGTCATTACAATTTTATCGACCTTTCACCGGGGGTGAGATTTGCTAGCGTTGGCTATTCTCATCCGGTGTGAAACAAAACCTGTTTTTCCTAATTTCTGAATACTGTCTATCGGTGGGGATGATCAAATTTACAAAAACAAAGAAAAAATGATGTTGTAGCACTAAAGTAAACATATTTGGTCGTCTAAAAAGATGCTACACGGCTATTTCGAGCCAAACTACGCCGGTCGCCATTTTGTTTTGCCCAAAAGTTCTCGTTACTCCTCTCTCTGGAATGTTTGTTTACACTGGTACTGGCATCACAATCACGGTGAACACACACCAGGTGAGAAAAGCCAAAAGGCTCGATCTCTCACCCTGGGTGAGTGGCCTACAACTGCGCTATTCTCACCTGAAGTGACCTAATAAAAAATATGGTGGGGGGTTTCAGGGGGGCATGCACCCTGAATTTTACCATAATTTGATGTTTTGCAGTTGTTAGGTTTGAAATCTTAGCTCGCCGCACATCAAACGTATTGATAAAGATCTAGATGTAGAATCTAGATCTAGATCTAGATCTAAGCCCAAATAAGGGGGGTGGGAACTACGGTACCGAAAAAGCACCTCTATTTCTCTGTCTCTCTCCCCTCTTTTTCCGACTCTCTCTCTCCTCTGTGTATCACTCACCCTCTCTTTCTCTTTGTCTGTCTCTGTCTTTCTTTCTCTCCCACCTACTTTCCCACTCTATCTTTCTCTCGTTCCCTTATTCTGTCAACTGGGGCATGTAATTATTTCCCCCTGTTTTCTACCACCTCCTCTCTCTCTCTCTCTCTACTCTCTCTCACCACACACACACTCTACCGGATCTGGGCGCTGAAACTTTCCGAAATCACAAAAGATTTCCCCTACTGGGTCTGTAGATCTATACTTATTGATTTTGTTCTCGGTTACCGGGTCTGTACACACTTCGTTATTTATTATGTTGGTTGGGGGGGGGGGGGGGGGGGGGGTCGCTCGTTACAGTACTGTAGTCCTTTCCCTTTATGGAGTCTACTCCCCCTCCCCAATTGTCTTATTCTCCTTTTATATTTCTTCTAGCCTGCATTTCACCCCTCTCGGTCTCTCACCATGCTTGGCCGTCTCTTATTGTTCGAAGATCATCGTCATTCAATTCATTGTTGGGGGAAGTTGAAGTTCATGGCCATGGGAGCTTGCTGGGTGCATCGACTGATAGAAAAAAAAAAGTGGACTATCCTGAGAAAATGACTTAAAACGCGGGCCACCAGCTCTTGTAGACCAGAGTCGCTTCGGCATCTAACTTAGACTTCAGTGATCAGAGGGAGCCTGATGAAGGGCAGTTTCACCCTCAGTTTGAACACATCGCCTCATCATAGTCATAGGCCTAGTCTTTGCCAAGAAAGTAAATATTGAAAAACATAATGTTAAAGAAAGCAAACTCAAGCAGTAAAGAAAAGAAAAGCCCGGAAATATTTTGTTTCGCCTTGTTTTTCACCACAACAAATTAATACTTTTACCATGGATTCAACAATACCTGTTATAATATGTATGTCAATGTACAGATGTGTTCTTATTATGTGTTTGAGATAGGCCTACAGTGTTCAAATGTGTTTGTGTGTTTTTAAGAGAGAGAGAGAGAGAGAGAGAGAGAGAGAGAGAGAGAGAGAGAGAGAGAGTTTCTTTTATGATTGTCTTCAGTGGCTACTGTGAGAAGCTGGTTATCTTTTTATTTTACATTATCGTATTTTATTTCTTTTGATGATCAAGGTTTTCTTTTTTTGGGGTGGTTAGAGGGTGCTCTGGTGTGTTTTTCTCCTTCTTTCCTATCAAACATCTGTCATCCTAATTTCTCCTCCTTTTTTTTGTATTTGTTACTCTCTTATGTAACGCCTCTAATCTTCAGCACTTATATGACCTTATTGTGTTGCTAGTGACGTAAAACTCTTACTGAAACTAAACTAAAAGATTTTCGTATTGTTTCACTTTTCATATATATGAGTCAATGAGAATTTCAAAGTATGGTAGGCTTTACTTTTCTTTACTTTTATCCGCCGCTTATACCCTTTCTTTCGGGTGTCGCGGGAAGAAAGAGACGTCTCTCTGTCGCCAGCCGGAGAGCTTGGGTCAGGGGGATGCCGTGGGTGGTTAATGTTTCCCTGATTCCCTTTATCCAGGTCTTTCTCAGTTGCCCTCTAGCCTTGTTGCCATTGAATTTTTGGATGTAGGCACGTTGTGCGGGATAGTGTGTTGGTAATCGTAGATGTCCGAACCATTTGATTCTTTGGTGTTGGATGTGATGCATGACATCATTTGTGCCCACCTTTTCTCGGATTACAGAGTTTCTAATTTTGTCTCGCCTGGTCTTGTTTACTGCTTTTCTAAGGCATCGCATTTCACATATTGTAATTCTTTGCTCTAATGTCTTGTTCGTGGTCCATGTTTGGCATTGATAGGTGAGTGTTGGGATGAATAATTATGGGGTTGATCATTTTGAGTTTGTTGTCATGGAGATGTTAGGATGTTTCAGTAGTGGAGTAAGCTGGTAACTAACATTATTGGCCTTTTGTACTCGTGTTTCAATTTCTCTGTTCAGTCGCCCCTCCTCTGTGAATATATATACTTCCGAGGTACTTAAATTCTTTGACCTGTCAGAGACTGTTGTTGTTGATGTGTATCCTGAGTGGTTCTGGCTTTCTGCTTACTTTCATTGTCTCTGTTTTGTTGATGTTGATCTTCGTGTCGTAGTTGTTACATTCTTCATTTAATCTGGTGGTGTGGTGTTGGAAACTTCATTCATCTTTGTGCGCCAGGCTTTGGTCATCAGCGAAGAGTAATTCATTCTGTGTTGGCCTCTTTTGTAATTCTATCCATATACATGTATATATGATAAATAGTAGTGGTGATAGGACACAACCTTGTCTTACTCCGGATGTTGTGTCGAACCATTCTGTGAGTCCCTTTGATGTCCTTACTGTACTTATGCTGTTCTCGTAAATGGCACAGATGTTATCTAGAAGTTGGCCTCTTAGTCTTACAGTGTAGTTTTCGAGTTTTCGAGTTCGAGGAAATAGAGAGATTTTTCATCAGGCTCTGGCAGTTCTAGAGTAGGCTTATGGTTTTCCCAGTACCCACTTTGGCTGCTATCAGTGGTAAACGATCGGTACACAGTATGGAAGGCACTACATTAAAATGACTTTATTTTTCACTGCAAGTCGTTGTATTTCTTACACTTCAGGCATAATGAGCTCACTCGAGCAACACAAGCCCAGGCGCGAAGTGAATGGCCTGTCCCTGTACTACATCGATAGTATTGCTGTCCTTGTAATGAACAATGGAGAGAACAAACTCAACGATGACTTTCTCGACAGCTTTCATACCATGTTGGATGACGTGGAAGGGTATGCATGTTGCGATGTTTTAATACCTTATTATATGATGTAGAAGGGTATGCACGTTATGATGTTTTAATACGTTGTTATATGATGTAGAACGGTATGCATCTTATGATGTTTTAATACCTTGTTATGTGATGTAGAAGTAGAAGGGTATGCATATATATATTATGATGTGTAGCTCACAGCTGTACATTTACCTAATAAAAATGATGACTCTAGATTTTTATTCTCATGTTATATACATATGATATCAAATGGGCCTTGTTTGTTGCAGTTGTGAGTTAGATTTAAAGGTGAACCAAACACACCAGTATTGGTCACTGGCATTAAAAAGATCATATAATATAGAGTCTACCGCTTACTTTTCAAAACATTTCACTGGATGCAAGAATGTCACAAATAACATGCAGGAGAAATAGTTTTTGATTGTATAAATTTGTTCTGCTTGAACAGGATCTTTCAATTAAAATGCATAAAATCATGAGTAAAAGAATGTTTGGAATTTGTGTCATGCTAAGTTGTAAATAGCATTGACAATGAATGTAAGGGAGATTTTTCTCTATATAAGTAAGGTGTAATCATGTTCTCTTTCATTTTTTAAGACTTTTTCTTGCAATGTTATTACAAAGTAAAATAGTCTTTAGAACTCATTTGATAAAATTTTCAGGTCAACAATGCAGATGTTCAATGGACAGAGAGTTTCATATGTAAACCACCAGGCTATAATGTATATATTTGACATTTAAAAGAAAAATGTTTAAATGTAGGGGTATTTACATTTACATTGACACAATTTAGATCATAAAGGAGATGGGATTCTCACCCTGTCTGCCAGCTGAGAGAGATACAAAATCCCATCAGAAAGACTGAGATGTTTGATCTTAATAAAAATTGTCCCCACTCAGTAATCGAACTCATGTCTCCTGTGTGTGACAGCGAAGCATCTAACCACTACACCACAGATGCCCGTACCAGTATTTGACATTTCTATGATTTGCTTCACAGAGAGGACACATGTGTCGGACTCATCACAACAGGGGTGGGGAAGTTCTACAGTACGGGCCTTGATCTCCCATGGCTTTTAAAACGTTCACCCGAGGAAATAGAGAGATTTTTCATCAGCCTCTGGCAGTTCTGGAGGAGGCTTATGGTTTTCCCAGTTCCCACTGTGGCTGCTATCAATGGTAAATGATCGATACACAGTCTAGCATGCTCATAGCGAAGTTGCAGGCCGCAAAAATCTTTTCGTTGTCTGGGACTTTTTCAATGTATGTGATTTAAATTTAAAGAATAATATATGATATATATGTAAGAAAAAATTATGGATTGAAAATCTGTTCGCTATGTGCATGTTTGCTGTGTACATGCTAGACTGTATATTGAAAATCTCCACAACAATGCAGTGTCTGGAACACTTGAAATGACATAAGGGTCTAGAATATCTAGCTCTAGCTGATAGAATTAATAGCGAATGAGGCAGGGATAGAACCAGAGCAACTTACTTGGAAAGCCTAACCAGATGGGCTTTGGGGAAAGATCAGGATTGTATACCCCGTCCCCCCTCCCCCCAAATAGACCCCCCTCTATGTGGTGGGGGGATTAGTACTCTTCGAATAGAAAAAGAAAAAAAGGAAGCTAACGGGTCAAGGGGTGACCCAGAAAAGAGACACATACTACATATCTTACTCTTCCTTTGTATTGTTATAGTGTTTATTTTATTTAATTTTATTATTATTGTTATCATTATTATTATCATTATTATTATTATATCACTTTTCTTTTTTCATCTCTCCATCGACAACCTGTCTTTGACCTGAAGTTGTGACGGGTATTGGTAGGGTGGGAAGTAGAGGTTCTTTGTCAGCACTGTACCGGATGTGACTTTACGTAGGGAAAACCCAGCTACATACATGTATTAAAAGCATGCATTTATCGGAGAGCCCTACGACTGTGGAGAAGGTGCAGAGACCTTTTACATCTTGCTTGCTGACAACATTAACCCTCTGGGACCTGCCGTGTCTTCCCCTGCACCCATCTCGACTGGGGAATAGAGGACTTGGTTGCTCTGGGAGGGGGGGGGGGACCCAACCTTTAGTTGTTGTTATTATTATTGTTAATATTGCATTTCAGCAACACACAGCAACTATGCTCTTAATAGCATCTTTCTCTTCTTTATCTCCTCAAACTACTTCTCAATGTATAATACAACAGACACCAACATATCCATTCATTTTTCTTACGATCTCTCTGTGATGGAGTTAGGTGTTTTTTTTGTGGCATCACACCTACAGCAACTGCTTTATCTCCTACCCCGGGATGGAAGGAAAATCACAGAACCATCACTTTAAGATGCTATTCACAATCGAGGGCCGCCAAGTAAACTATGGTAAGTCATGTTTTTCACATTTTACAGGAGACAAATGGATTTTTTAAAAGCGTTTTGGGTGGATAAACTTCATTTTCATAAGGGAGCCTAAAGATGCCATGACAGACATTAGACTCCTTTATATGAAAATGAAGTTAATCCACCCAAAAGGCTTCAAGAAAATCCGTTTTTTGTCTCTCCTGTAAAATTTGAAAAACATGACTTACCATAGTTTACTTGGTGGCCCTCAAAATGACAGAATCCCATACGAGCTGAGATGCTGCCTCGGTAATCAAGGTCTCCCCCAAGTCTTAATTGGCAACCAAGCTGGCCTGATGGATGGTTATTGGAAGAAAAGGAAAATCAGAAAACAGAGAAAATGGAAAAACAAAAAGAAACTGGTAATGGAAAAGAGAAAGTTATAGACTTCTATATTCTTCAAGCAAATGTCTGTGGCTTGGAAAAGAAAAAAAAACACAAGAGGAGAAAATTTTGTATGAAAGGAAAATCCACACTGCTCTATTACAGGAAACTCTCCATTCATCCTATAACATACACATCTCTGAGTATATCCCATATCCATGCAAGTGTGAAGGTTGCCAAGGGATTATAACCGATATCAGAAATGACGTCCAGAGTGAAGTAGAGCTCCTTAATATTGGCACCCCACAGACGCACATAAAGTCCCCCTTTGGTATGGCAACAGCAAGCTCATACTTTACAACATCTATTGTCCCCCCAGCAGCACTCTGAACTTTCTGGAACAGAGTACTATCTTTAAGAAGACGGTCATAGCTGGTGACCTTAATGGACACTCCCCCCTTTGGGGCTATGCTGACCAAAACAAAATGGGTAAGAGGATTGAAGAACTATGTCAATCCTTTAACCTTATCCTTTTCCAAGATGAGAATTCAACTGAAACACTTCTTCATAGGAGACATGGAACCACAGACCAGATCTCGACCTGGTCTCTGCTGATCTACACAACTACTGCAGTGAAGAGGTGCTAGAATGTTTTAGTGACCATTGTCTCGTTGTCACCAAAATCAATTGAAATGCTGACAAAGGAAAAGAAGAACCCGTTGGAACTTCAAGAAGGCAAACTAGGATCTCTTCAGAAAAACAGTTGAGGGCACCGTTAAACTGGATGATCTAGACAATAAAAGTATAGACGCCCTTAATGGTGAACTCACCTCCGCCATCTTAGATGCTGCTATAAACCCTTTTGGAATGAGTGCTTGGAGAAAGCTGCAAGAACTAAAAATGATGCAAGACATGAATATGAGAAAGTTAACAAAAATGGACAAGAAAATTAAATACAAAAAGGCTATAGCAGAGGCTAAACTTGTTACCAAGGAATCTAAGCTGGAAGCCTGGACACAGAGTCAGAAGTTTGAGGGGCTCAATTTCAGAAACCGAAGTTCTCACCAGCGAGTTAAAAAAAAGCTGAACCCTACAACTATGATTTTGCCTCAATTAACAAAAGCAGCAAAAAGAATGGCCTGGACAGGGGTCTACTGAGCGTTCTGAAAGAAAAAGGGAGAGATTTGATGACACTGAGTTTCTTCCAGGACTTCTTAACTAAATGAGAGTTGGACTGTGCAATCAAGAAACTGAAGAAGTGAAAAAGCCCAGGTCCTGATAAAGTACACAATGAGATGCTAAAAAACCTTGGTCAAAAAGCCAAATTGCTACTTCTTAAGCTCTATACAAAAGAACATGAACTGAGGGAATATATATCAACCTGAAGCATGGAAACTAGCTACTATAAATTTCCAATCTAAAAAAAAATAAAGAAGGCAAATGACCCTAAAAACTACCGTCCAATATTACTCACGTCTTGTATTGGCAAGTTCTGTGAAAGTGAAAAAATCTTAAATTCTCTTCTTTATTGGTAGCTTGAGTCTTCAGGTCTGATCTCCCAGTGTCAAGCAGGGTTCAGGTCAAAAGGCAGGACCGAAGACCAGCTCTTCAGGCTTACATAGAAAATCATTGATGGATTTCAAAGAGGGGAACAGACAACGGCTGTGTTTGTGTATCTCCAACTAGCCTATGATAGAGTGTGGAGGAAAGGACTACTCTTAAAACTGCAAAACATGGGAATCAAGGGAAATATGAACTCCTGGATTAAATAATTCCTTACAGGTAGACTTATCCTGACCCAGATGAATGAAACCCTATCTTCGAAAGCAGTGCTTGAGGAAGGATTCCTGCGGGGATCTTTTATCAGCTGTACCTTATTCCTTGTCTTCCTCAATGATGTTTCTTCCGATGTTCTCAAAGCAGAAAAATCCCTTTTTGCTGATGACCTGTTCCTTTAGCACACTGGAGACTCAACAACAATAAGCAGATGAAGACTACAAGATGATCTAAATTCCCAAGGGACCTATTGTCGTTTATAAATGGAAGATGAAAATAAATTGCGAAAAAACTGTCTATTCTGTTTTTACAAGAAGCTATAAACTTGCAAATGCAGAAATCCTTCTCAAAATAGATGGTACCAACTTGAAAAAAGAGAATAAAATCCAGTGTATCTTGGAGTACAACTTGCCAGTAAGCTTAACTTGAAAAAGCACACCAACAACCTCAGGAAGAAGGCTATAAAGAGACTTACTCTGATCAAACGACCAGCTATTACCAACTGGGGATCAGACAAGAACACCTTGAGAGGCCTCTATTTAGAGCTGTTTTTTAAAATTATAATCTTGTTCTACAAAACATTTGCAGTAAAACTACAAAGAACTCTATGGACACCATCCAAAACGAAGCTCTTCGTCTTATCTTGGGCAGAATGAGATCCTCATCGACAACGGCCTGTGAAATCCACACAAATATTGAGCCGTTAGAAAGTCAAAGAATACGGGCAGCTTTAGAAGTGTATGAAAGTTTTAAAAGGCTAGAAAATAACCACCCAAATCGAATTCTTTTTGACAAGTGGAAACCTAATCAAAGACTAAAAAATACTAAATCTGTACTTGACACTGTCCTCAAGCTCCAAGAAAAACATCACCTCCTTGAAAGACGAGAACCTCTGGAAAGAGTCCGCTCATCTCTCCTTCCACATCTCACCATAGCAAAGCCAGAAATTAGGAAAACACTTTTGGATAAGAGCTATAAAAACACATATCCTGTTGCACTAAAACATTTTGCACTTGAAACAATTGATTTCTATCCACCAATACGGATCCACTTATACACTGATGGATCTGCCTTTAAGGCGACAATCAATGCTGGATATGGGTCAGTGATCAACTTGCCCAATGGGATCAAAAAGGAAGTCTAATTCCAGCGGGTCCTTCAGCTCCTACTTCATTGCCGAACAACAGGCTATCACCAACATAGCAAACTACATCAACTACTTGTTTAACACTAACCCACTTGCTACCACAGACATTGTTATCTTTACAGACAGCCTTTCAGCTCTAGAGACACTTGACAGTGGGACTGATGTGAACAAAGATATATCACACTTTATTTGGAGTCTACATAATTTGATAAGTAGGCCCCATATCAGGGTGGTCCTACAGCAGTGGATTCCTGCTCACACTGGGATACCGGGAAATGAAAGAGCTGATACCCAGGCAAAGAAAGAAGCTAGCCTCCCTCAGCCTGATATTCTTACTGATTACACCACCTGCTGCCAAATGATCAAGTCAAACCTCAATGAAGACTGGATGAACACACATGGGCCACAGGCATGACAGGAAGGATGATGTATGGCCACATGAATAAACCAATGGTCAAAGATCCAATCAATGAGTTGAGGAGGGGAGATCAATCCATAATCTTCCAACTTAAAACACAACATGTGCTCCTCAATCTACATCTCAACCGAATAGGAGTAAAGCAGTCTGCTACCTGCCCAGTATGTGACTACCCCTCAGAGACATTGGTACATCATCTCTTCTTCTGTAGAGAACTAACCGATTTGAGGGGATGTTTTCTTCCCAAGCTACCCCTCACATCTAACTGTCTCTACTCCTCAAGACAACAATTAAAATAGACATGGCAGGTATTACAGAATGGCATCATGCAGAAGAGTTAACGCTCAGATGCTACTGGATTGCTAACAACAACAACATACCTTTTTTTTAAAGAGCGTGCGAGCTAAGGAGTAAATGGTGAACAATGATCACGGTTTCTTTTTTCTGTTAGAATCATGATCTAGAAAAAGAAATGTTGCAGGTTATAATCATTATTTGTTGTTCATCCCTTTTGTCTTGTTCAGGTCACTGCTTTGCTGGTGGGGCTTTTATAGCATTTGCCCATGACCTCCGGACAATGAAGGACGCTGGCAGGGGGTGGATCTGCTTTAATGAAGTGCATCTCAATTACCGCTTTCGGAAACCGATGCTTGTAATGTTAAGGTACATCATATAATGTAGTATTACAAGTATGTAAGGCATGATTCTTTCTTTTTTATTGTGCATGCTTCTTGTGAGTTTTTGTTAAAACACTTATTAATTTCAATATATTATATATATATATGTGTTTTTAAGTATCTGAATGTCTGTAGGTATGATTTTGTTTAACCTTTGTTTCTTTTGTGGGAGAAATTTAGGTTCCTTACTTTTCTCTAAGCTGAATTCCTTTTTTTAAATAGATCTAGTGCTTTTATTTAATAATACTAATTACTTTTTTAATGTTTTAATTTAGACTCTAATTTTGACTTTTGTTAAAGCAGCTGGAGTTCTGTTCATAACGATAGTCAGATGGATTTTTAGACATAATATCTTATACATTAAGGCTACGATTTTAAGAAGATCTTAATGTGAGTCAATTGGTGTGAAATAAAGAGATAAAACTGAGGCTCATGTCATGTATAGAAAGGAATTCAAATTTGTATATGTTCCCTTTCTCTGTCTGTCTGTCTGTCTGTCTGCCTGTCTGTCTGTCTGTCTGTCTGTCTGTCTGTCTGTCTGTCTGTCTGTCTGTCTGTCTGCTGTCCATCTCTCTCTCTCTCTCTCTCTCTCTCTCTCTCTCTCTCTCTCTCTCTCTCTCTCTTTCCCAAACCTTCACAAAAACATACCTACACTTCATACTTACGCAAACGCACCTACACAAACACACCTGCACACATACTTACATATTAACACACCTACGCAAACACACATACACACAAACACACACACACACACACATAGGCCTACACACACTAATACACACACACAAACAAAAAATCGTTCACATATATATATATACATACAGAAGGACTAAAGGCTTTCGATCCTTGCGTTATTACTACAATTACTCATTTTTCCAAATTTTCTGTTCTCAGAGAAAAACTAGGAATGGGCAAGAACTTGCACACGGCTGTCGTTTTGGGACACCGTTTCACTGGACAAGAGGCTTTCGATGCAGGCATGGTGCACGCTTGTATATCGGAGTCGCTGCTAGTTAAAGAATCATCAAAGATGATTAAGAGATTCCACGGGAAGCAGGGTATGCCTCGAGACAGCCTAACAAACATGAAAACTGATGTGTATGAAGTCGTTTTACAGAGTTTTGACAAGGAAATTGAAAATTACTCCAACACTCCCAAGTCGAAGCTCTAGTCAAGAGGAGCATTTTAATGTGGCAAGTTACAACGCGGGCATGACATTTTGAGCTGTTTTGTTGTTTTGCCAGAGTGGGAACAAATTAATTATTTGATTTGTCTCTCCCTACTCTTTTCTAGTTAAGATTTATGCTAATTTGAGGCTCCACTTGTAAAAGCCTTCAGAATTACCGTCTCCTACAAAGGAGGTTTATATATTTATGTGTCACAACGTGGTGGAGTCAGGCGCTCCTCAATTTTTGGGCATAATAGATCTTATGGGGTTATTCATATCATCTTAAAGCCTGCTCATTTGCCTTCCGTTTTGTAAAAAAAGATCCATCTATGCTGAATAGGAGTCCAAATATTTGCGATTGAAGGAGATCAGAGTCGCCTGGTTTCATAGGTAAAATTAGCTAGAAAATTGCCGCCAAAGTTAGGAAACTTCTATAGACTGAGAGTCCTCAAACACTGAAAATTTCCTTTTTTGTGTGCCTTTAATCAATGCTTTCAGTAAAATCCGCACAAAAATGTGTTTTTGAATGGATATAAAAGGTGTTGAGCCATAAAAAGAAAAGAAGAAAAAAATTGCCCAATGGTACAAAAACATGTCAATTTCTTCGATTTTCATTATTTTGACGAGCGCCTGATTTCACCGCGATATAATATTATTTGTAGCTTTCATCATCATCATTGCCTTTCTCACCCTGCACCAGGGTATAGGCCACGGACAAACACTTTCCACCTTTCTCTATACTGGGATAGCCTCTTGATGTTATTCCATGTCTTTCCACTTTTCTGTACATCGATTTCTGTGCTTCTTCTCCAGGTTCCACGCGGTCTTCCCCTTGATCTTTTACCCTGTGGATTCCAATCCAAAACTTTCTTTGTTATGCAGCTGCCTGACTTCCTGAGAGTATTTCAATCCTTCGCCACTGCCTTCTTCCTACCTCATCTCTGACTGGGATCTGTCTTGTTTTCCTTAACACTTCCTGGTTGGTGACCCTGTCTGTCCATCTGATCCTCAGTAACTTCCTTTGACACTTGTTCAAGAAAACCTGGATCCTCTTTATGCAAGTCTGTGATGCGTTCCGTGCCTCACACCAATACAAGAGGACTGACTTCTCATTTGAGTTGCAAATCCTCAGCTTCGTTTGAAGTGAGATCAGTGTCTTCCAAATCCTATCCAAAGATATAAAAGCAGCCTGTGCTTTTCCAATGCGGGACTTTATTTCAGCACCTGTTCCTCCTTCTCTGTCAATTATACTACCAGGATTGCAGAAAGATTCAACGTCTTCTAGTGCATTTCCTTCTATTGTGACCTGCTCCTTTCGTTGTGCATCTGTCCTTAGAGCCTTTGTAGCTTTATTTGATTTTTTTATTTCTACACTAAATTAAGCTGGCTATGATACATTTCACACAGCTTGAGATTTGATATGTATGTGAGTGTTTTTTTGATTGTGTGTGTGTATGTGTGTGTGAGTGTGTGTGTGTGTGTGTGTGTGTGTGTGTGTGTGTGTGTGTGTGTGCGCACGAATTTATGTGTGTCTATAAAAAAGAACAGTGTCTGTAGCTTTTATATTAAATTCAAGAATTTGTGCTACTCATCAAACACTTTTGTTCAGATATTAATCTACGTATGTGTTGTTACATATTAAAAATATATGGAATTTTAATAAAAGCATACACCTTGTGAAGAAAATAACTGACTAGTGAAAACTGTTTTCTTTTATGTATTGTGGGTTATAACTTATGGGAGGGGGACAATAGTGTTTGCCTGACAAGTCAGCTATTTCTCTCATGTTTTCTACATCGTCTGGTCCTATTATAGTTTAGGTTGAATCTGGCATTTGTGTAGACGTTCCGCACATTAGATACATCCAGTGGCGGTTCTAAAATAAAAAAAGAGTAGGCCGTCTGGGCTACTGTCTAGGCAAAAGTTCACAAAATTAATCCGATCTTTCAAAACAACTAAAGCCACTCTTGTCAATTTACATAGATATTAAAATTAAGAGTACTTTTGAAAAAAGTATGTGTCTGCCTGTCAGAAGTATGTGTCTTCCTGTCATGCAAGGGGTGATTCTATGTTGTGTGTACAGTTGATAAAACATTATGTCAATCTACATAAAAATCAAATGCACAGTGAGATGAAGATCTTACAGTCAATAACTCCCTGAGCTCCAGCAGGGACATGAGAAAAAGAAGATGAACCATGAATGTGCCGAATATGGAATCGAAAATCTTCGCAATAGTGCCCCACCCATTTCCTAATACAACATAGATTACGGCCTCCTTCTTTGCCTTCTTTGTCTCTCCCTCCTTCTCTTCCTCATTTTTCTCCTCTCCGTCCTTCTCTTCTTTCTCCATAAGGCTTCTCCACCCCCATCTTCTCCTCTCCCCTTCTGCCTCCTTTCCTCTCTCTCCTCCTCCTCTCCCCTTCTGCCTCCTTTCCTCTCTCTCCTCCTCCTCTACCCCTTTCTTTTCTCCCTTTGCCTCCTCACCGACACCCGCGACCTCCAAAAAGGTATAAGCGGCGGATAAAAGTAAAGTAAGCCTCCTCACCCTTCTCCCCTCCCTACTTCTCTATTCTTCTTTTTCTCCTTACCATCCCTTCTCTTCTCCTTCTGCCTCCTTCTCCTCCATTCCCTCCTTCTCCTCTCCTCTCTCTCCTCCACTCCCATCTATCTTCTCCGTGTTCTACTCTTTGTCTTCATCCTTTTTGCTCTTGTCGTTGTTGCCACATTTGACATTAATTGTAATTTTCTGCGCGCCCAATGAAGTTGATCAACATTGTGGGTAAACGGAAGGAGTTGTGAAATACCAGTTGTGTATACAGTAAGGTTGGGTAAAGCTGGGGCGACCATCCTCGACCGACCGCGTCCACAGGTGGCGGATAGTGGAACGGCCTACATTATGAAGGGTAGCTGCGAATAACCAATAAAGCAGTCGCGGACCAACTGGCGACAGTCTTTGAGAGCGAGGTGGGACAGGGTGGTGGCAACCCTGTCTCTATAAAATGCCTCATGTGCTCAGTAAAGAGACTGTGAGACGAGAGGGAGGCGCCGAAACCTGCCACCTGCCCCCACTGCCGTGTGGGAAATACCTTTTGGACAAAGGCTAGCGGAGTAAACCGTACAAAAAATCCAGCAGAAGGCAAGGGGGAACCACTGCTGTATTCTTTCCCAAGAACGTCGTGGATCGACACAAAATGAATAAAATCAAAATCAATGATACTACCCTCAAACAAGTACAACATTTTGAATATTTGGGGACCAATATTATATCATCAGACGAGAGATGTCACACCGAAATTAAAAGCCGCATTTGCCAAGCAAAAGCAACCTTCCACAAAATGAAACAGATACTCACAAACATCAATCTGTCACTGGAAACGAGAAAAAGAGTACTGAAAAGTTACATATGGAGCCAATCCTATTATACGGGTGCGAAGCATGGACAATCAATAAACAGCTGGAAAGAACAGTTGTGGCGACAGAGTTGTGGTTCATAAGACGCATGCTACGTATCCCATGGGAGCTAGAAAAACAAATGAAGAAGTCTTGATTGAAGCAAATTGCAGAAGACAGCTTAAGACAAATATAAGAAAGCGACAGGCAAATTTCGTCGGACACACAATGCGGAAAGAAGCACATGAGAATAGTGTAGCAACAGGCAAGTTTGATGGAAAGAGAAGCAGAGGCAGACAGAGGGAAAAGATACTGGACAAGATGACAACATGGCTAGGAGCAGCAAGAACAATTACACACCATGGCTGCAACGCAAGACCTAGTGGGAGGTCCATGATCGCCCACGCCAGTCGGCAATAGGCACTGGATAATGATGATACAGTGAGGGGTGTCTACAATCAATGCACCAGTCAAAGTACATGTTCTGATCTCTAACAACAAAAGCTCATGCGCTACTCTATGACGACTGGGTTGTAGAACTTGGCTGGATGGGCAACCGCTTTCATAGTAAAATAACATAATAGCCTATAATAATACAATGTACTGTCATGAAATATGAGAACGTTTTATGGTCAATATTATAATTCTATCTATTGTGACAGGGACTTTACGTTTTATCTTTGTTTCTGCCTCTTTTCTCAATTCTTTCTTCTTTATTGATAGTTTCAATGGATTAAATGCTTGGATTTCCAAATGATCGATTTTATGTATATAGCTGGAGGAAGAAAATGATCAAAACGCAATTTATTTCAAGTTTTCACTTGACGGCAATTGTTGAACGTCTTGAGGTCTTCATTTAATATAAGACTAAGATCTACATGATGTAGTACATGTGAAAACAATTAGACAGATCCCAGTCAGAAGATGAGGTAGGAATTTAAGGAGGCGGTGGCGATGGATTGGACACTCAACTCTAAGGAAATCAGATAGCTGCATAAAAAAGAAAGTGTTGTATGAGAATCCACAGGGTAAAGATCAAGAGGAAGACCACGTAGAACTCGGAGAAGAATCACAGAAATTGATGTACAGAAAAGTGGGAAAACATGGAATAACGTCAAGAGGCTAGCCCAGGAATAAGAATAGAGGTATCTGGAAAGTGTTTGTCCGTGGCTTTACTGGTGCAGGGTGAGAAAGGCAATGATGATGATGATGATGATGATGATGATGATGATGATGATGATGATGATGATGATGATGATGATGATGATGATGATGATGAGTACATGTATTTCACTGCTCCTACCACCATGCTTCGATGAGTCTGCCAGAGGGCAAACAGGTCATCTGCTCAGCCACACAAAGGACATATGAAGTTGAGCTGTAGATGCTCTGTTCACAGGTGGAAGAACGTGGTCTGAACCACTGACCTAAAAAGATAATATAGCTTTAGGTCAGTGGGTCTGAACACATATATGTAACAAAAAATATCCGGGGTGGGGGATAGGTGAGCTATGAGGCAAAATATAATGTACAATGTGAGTAACATATATACATGTACATAATAGCAACAACAAAAAAAGACCCCCCCCCCAAAAAAAAAACACCCGACGACCCAACCACATTTGAATTAAGTACATATGCATGTTATAGTTCAAGAGGCTAGCCCAGGATAGAGAAAAGTGGACGTGTTTGTCCGTGGCCTATACCCTGGTGCAGGGTGAGAAAGGCAATGATGATGATGATGTTATAGTTAGTAGTTAGCACAATTGCCAATGAGGTCATAATAGACGATAAAATTATATCACAACCCTTTGATCATATTAATTAAGCACAGACAGACGTATGCCTGTAAGCCTAATTATTATTAATGATAATAGGTGAAAAGTTGTTTACGAATATAAAATTAAAACATAAACAGAAACAAAACTGCTTAAACTAGATTCAACGCAATTCAAGGTATGGAAAAGCAAAGTTCAAAGACCAAAGTTCGAAGATTTGCTGAGCGACTGAGTGACTGAAGTGACCCTTGAAACTTGAGAGAGAGTGAAAAGTAAAGGGAAACAGAGAGCGAACACCGAACGGTTTTATCTTGCAGATTACAGTACTGCAGATGTGTTGTTCATGTCCCCTAACAGGTAGGTGATCTAGATTCTAGAAGGTATAGATCTAGGCTGTGCTGTTGGAACAGATAAAATGAAGACATGGCAAAATATATAATATATATAACAATACCGAGATGTCGGAGTGTCCATGTACACGGCAACCGGGCACCTAGATCTAGTCTCAGTGTCACGTACACGGTAACCGGGCAGTCCAGAATTCCAAGTTCATCCGGTGTTGCCTTCACCCCACCCCTCCCCCTACTGTACCTTTAAAAAAAAGGTCGGCTCTATTTCTCCAAGGCCGTCGTTATTCGGACTTGAGTCCGAATAACATTTTTTCATATTTGGACTCGAGTCCGAATAAAAAAATTTCTTATTCGGACTCGTGTCCGCCGAATATGAAAAAATGTTATTCGGACTCGGGTCTGGAAAAAAGGATGTGTCTTCGTTCTATAGATCTAACGTTCAGTGCTTCCAATTTTCCGCCATTTTTTAGTTTCCCTCACACCTTATCTGCCGATCCAATGCCCGCCGCCTCATTGATACGCCCCCCCCCCCCACGTTTCCCACTTTCTTTGTTGTAGAAAAAGGTAAAATTGAAGATTAGCAGACCACCTGGCACCTGCATATTATGAGCTGTGTAAAAAAAAAAAAAGACTGATTCGTTCAAATACACTAGCCTGTGTCATATCGATTGTTTACCAAGAAAAAATTGTGTTGCTGTGTAGAGCTGAGCATACGGCAACTTTTGATTCCTTAGACCAGCGCACAATTCATTACGTAGATCTACGTCAAGACTAGCTTGTTATTGTAATAATGATCAGTTGCCGGGGGGAAAAAGACTGACGCGTATGCGACTTTCAAAGCCCGGACCGATAGTGCCCCCCACCACCCTCCCCGACACGCACACAGCCACACGTGTGCAGGCCGCCCATCCGACCCCGACACACGCTAACGAGCCTTCTTTAATTGCTTCTGATGACCTCTTGACTAATAAACATTTATTAGAAGCGCTCTAACTTTTCAGGCCGGCCTCAAATTCATCATAAGATTAAAACTCGGCTCCTGCACAAAACGCCTTTTTGCCCGAAGTGATCCCGGTCTCTACCCAGCCTGAGGCGAGTCACGAGTGAGGCAGGACAGGAAGCCGGATTCACGAGTCACAGGAAGTCGGAAGTGATGTCATGCTGGACAAGAATCAGAGTCCGAATAACATTTTTTCATATTCGGACTCGAGTCCGAATAATCACTTCGTTTCTCCAAACGCTCGAGAAAATAAACTTGAACTCTATTTCTCTGAACGGCATCCGTTCTCTAGATTTTTTGGTTATTTGCGAATGAAGTGGCCCATGCGTTTGTGTGTGTGTGGGTGTGTGTGTGTGAGTGAGTGTGCTAGTGTGTGTGTGTCTGTGAGTGAGTGTGCGTGCGCGCGCGCGCGCGCGCGCGTGTGTGTGTGTGTATGAGTGTGCATATATAAATATATGTATGCGTGTGTGTGTGAGGCGTGAATGGGGCGAGGGGGGTGGGGGGGGGTGGAAGGATTTATTTTGTTTTCATATAAGGATTATAGTTTTTGCTGGGTAACTAAATGCAAAATAGGTTACTGCCAAGGTCTATCAGTCTTGTTTTCTCGCGGTACTTTTTGAAGCATTTTCAAATGAAGTACCCGGTATAGTCCGGGAATGTGCCCAAATTACTACTGAAGTATCTAAATGTTCAGACATTTAAAAATCTCTAGCTCTAGAATTTGAATTCGATGCAAAAAAAACCCAAAACTTTTTCCGAGTCCTCGCAGAATGGCAAAATGAAAGATGACGCCTAAATCTCTCAATTAACAAAAAAATTTTGAGAGCGGAAACTGTTGGGAGAATTAAAGTTCAAGTTATTTTCCCGAATGTTCGGAGAAGTAGACGCTTCGTTAAAAAAAATCAATAATCCCCCCATTCCGGAGCCCTATACTTCGCAGCTCACAGATTTTGAATGAACTTTGGTGACCCCAACCAGTACTCACAATGTAATGCACCCCCTCAGGTTCACTGACGGGTCACGATGGCGAGCCGAGACGCTTGTATGACTTTTTTTTTCAGCAAGTGACAGCACAGAACAAATTATATTGATTTATTTTCATTCCGGTTACTGTGTACGTAGGTACTGAGACTAGGTGCCCGGTTACCGTAATATTCACAGTTAATGAGTTATATAATCTAGATCTAACATAAAATGTATTTAAAAAATTGGATGTGCAGATCTAGGTCTAGAGAGAGGCCTGGGTTGGAAGGCATAACCTGACCTGGCCATCAATTAGGCGCCTATTTATAATTTATAGAGGCACCAGCGTCCATGTCTAGATCTAGATAGAGTCCAGGTGCAGTTTTAGCCAACTCTTTCTCCTGTCTTTGAATTTACTATATTTTTCCAATAGTTACTTATAAATAATATTTTATGCCAATTGTTTACTTTCTCGCTTTTTATTCCAGCTGCGCCAAGATCGACTGGATATTCAAAACTTTGCGCTGGAGTTAAGAATGCGTAAACCACGGCAATTTCATCATAATTTGTAGGTAGAGACCTAGATTCTAGATCTAGAGTAGGCCTAACTTAATGGCTTTAGGCCTTCCGTACTGATTTTGATTGCCATTGAGTATTGTAATAGAGTTCAGAGTGGTCGCTTGTTACGGAAGTCATCCCCCGTAATTAAACATGAGAAAGTAAACAACTACCATTTTATGTACCCTGGCCTGTATATATCTATGATTTTCAACCTGGAATTTTGAAGAGATAATCGCACTACCACTTCATATCAGTGTGATCGAATGGCTACAGATCGACTGCTGCAGATGCCCTATCCTTTTCGGTGACCCGTCACGCTAAATGCTAAATAGCTTTAACTTTGTAAATTTAAACTTCAGATTATGGTGGCTTGAGAAGATTTTTAGAGGACTGATCCAGAGCAAAAGGGCTTTGATGAATGCACAATATAATTGGATCAAATATTTGTTCTTGGCTTTTGCCCTTTTTCTCAAAATTAAAAATAAAACACACTCGTCTTGAAGTGAAACCTGTTGTTTGGTCATTCAATCAGGTAGTGTGTTAGTGTTGTTTGTTTTGCTTTTAAGTTGTCTTTTTACTCCTGAGCAGTGTTCATTTTGTTTGGGATTTATTTTTTGGTTTCCATTTTTTACTGTGGCACAAAAAATTTGTCTCTTTCCTCCCATGTTTGTTAAATCTGTCCATCTCTATCTGTCTCTCAACTCTCTCGGATTGATCTTGAATCTCGCCCTGCTTCCCTCCCCCCTTTGCTAAGTCATGTTCGAGAATCTGCTGGGGGGATAGTAAAATTGTAAAGGGCATTTCTTCACACACACAATTCACAGACCTACATGACCTTGATGTAGTTATTTTGCGAGTGCCGTAAGACTTTTACCAAACTAAATTAAAGACCCACACCGCACACACATTCTCAATATATACAAAAACTACTGTGTTATATGTGGCGTCGATGGCCTAGTGGTTAAGTTACGGGACCCGTAATTATGAGTTTGTGGGTTCGGTGGGTCAAGCAGTGGGGTGGACGTTGTGTCTTGCCTGGGAAAGGCACTAACACGAATTTTCCTCACTTCACCCAGGTGGGAATGGGTACCCGGCCATAGACAGCCAAAACTTTTGTCAGTATGTTAGTGTTTTAGAGCCTATGGCTGCTTGCACTGTATGCTTCCCAGGAAGTTGAGGTTGTTTCAGAATGTTCTTAGGTCTGCTTGGGTAATAGTATAGATTGTGAAGTGCGTAGAGCTTGCTGTTGAGCGGGGATTTGTGCTATACAAATGATATCTATTATTATTATTATTATATAAATATCATTATTTTTATTATTATTATTATTATTGTTATTGTTATTGTTATTGTTATTATTATAATTTTAAATAACATAATACTGTGGAATCCTGCTAAATAGCAAGAGGGAGGGGACTGGTGCAAAAAAATTCGTTATAACAAGATTCACGTTTTAAGGGATCCAATAATAAATAATAAAGGGAAATAATAAAGTAGGCCTAATCTATGAGTTTGGTGTTCTGTTTATTTCTCTAACTTGCCCGCTGTGTTGTCCTCCACCCCACCACAACCTGTAGTGCGTTCCGTTTTCTTGCCCAGAGCCCAGACTGGGTACAAAACACACCCTGCCCATGTCACACATTTGCTCCATCCATCACAGCACTGTGACCTCTCCGTCCCCGCATCTGAGAACAAGTGAGAGGCATGGTAATGGTAGCCGGTAGGCCTAGATAATCTAGACTAGGCTGGCCTAGGCCTATCACGTGATGCGTTCTGCTTGTCTGTTCATGCCACGCCCTCCCCACTCATTCCTTCCAGCCTTCAATGCTGGTGCAGATGGGCTCTCCCATTCTTTGTTTCGCTAGATCACCAACAAGTTTCTCAACTAGCGAGGTTTTACGTGTTATGTATTGGCCTATGCCCTGTGCACACCAGCAGCAATAGTCAGCTATAATTCAACTTGCGTGTTTTTTCAATTGCACTATCAATATTTTTTTTCAAAGATAAAGAAGGTAAAAAAGGTGGTTTTAGAATAGTTTCTTTACAACAGACTTCTTGTTATTTCAGGACTCGTTAAAAGTGGATTCTGATTATGATGATGATAATTAATTATTATTATATTATTAATTATTATTATTATTACATTATATTGTAATATTAGTATTATTATTATTAATTGTTATGATTATTATTATGATTATATATATATCATGATTATTCTTCTTCTGATCCCTGTGTTTTTCTCAGCGTTTTGTGGACATTACAAGTATGAACGTACCGCAGCTGAATAAGCCAGTGAGAGAGATCAATGGCTTGTCTCTTCACTACGTAGACAGTGTGGCTGTCATCATGATGAACAGGGGGGAGAACAGACTGAACATTGCCCTCATGGATGATCTCAGCTCACTGCTGGATGATGCAGTCAGGTAAACATGTGGGTTTGTTTCTTTTTTTCTTTTTTTTTTTCATTGTGTAGAATCAGAGGTGTTAGTTTTCCTGATCCACACCAACATGCAAGCATGCACACAGACACACGCACACACACACGCACACGCACACACACACTCTCACACCCTGCTTTCACACACCACACACAATTCACAGATCAGATCCACATTCTCTACATACGAAAACTATGAGTAGAGGCCAAGGATGAAGAAATACTTCTTAAAACTTTTAAAAACACACACTCTCTCTCTCTCTGTCAGTCTGTCTGTCTTCCTGTCTCTCTCTCTCTCTCTCTCTCTCTCTCAGGCCGTAAAACATATTCCTTTTGGGAAGGAATTCCAAATCCAAGATGCATACGAAGAAAAAGCTTTTCCGCCCAACTTGCTTGACCTAACATTGTGTACTCTCAAGATTCTCATCTGCAAATCTCAAATGTCCTGATGCTGCGTATCACTCAATAAGGTTTTGCTTTAAGGTTTTTTGCTGCTTCATTGTTCATTTTATATATAGAAAAATGGCTTCACTTTTAACCATCTCCACGCCAGAGGAGTTTCCTTGCTTGTGTAACTTGACCTGAATAGGTGGTGTTCGTGGGTGGTTGGCGGGTGCTCTGGTGTGGTTTGCTCCTTCTCTTCTACCGAACATCTATCATCCTGATCTTTCCTCCTTCTTTTTTGTGTTTGTTACTCTTTTGTAACACCTCTCATCTTCAGCACTTATATGACCTTATTGTGTTGCAAGTGCTGTAAAACTCTTACTAGAACTACAGCTAAAAGGTGGTGTTGGGAGAGGTGAGTCACCTGCTTTTTTATCATAAAAGTAAACAAGACCAAAATCTAGACAAATGTAAAAAATAAAAAAGTACATATGTGTTGCGACGTGGTGGAATCTGGCCCTCGTCAATTTTTGGGCTTTTGGAGTTATTGGTATCATCTTAAAGCTTGTTCATTTGTCTTGCTTTTGATTTAAAAAGAAATATCCAAATATCTTGGATTAAACTCAAGATATCTGCAATTGAAGTAAATGAGGTGGCCTGATTTCACAGTGGTTAAATTATCAAGAAAATGTCCGCCAAAGTTTGGTAACTTCAATAGCTAAAGAGTCTTTGAAAACTGAATAATGACATATTTTGTCCCTTTAATCAATGTTTTTCGGTAGAATTCACATGGAAATGTGTTTTTATATGGACATAAAAAAAATTAAGCCAAAAAATACGAGTTGGATGACAATTTCCTAACTGGCAGAAAAATGCCTGTTTCTTTGATTTCATTATTTTGACGAGCGCCTGATTTCACCACGCTGCCTCACGTATGAGTTCTGGTGTTAAAATTTAGCATTACAGTGATGACAGATCTTGGTTTGGCACGGAAAAAGTTTAATATCCCACCATTCTTTTACATTAAAAAAAAATTTTTTTTTTCAGAAACGAGTCCTGCACTGGTGTAATTACCACTGGAGGGGGAAAGTTTTTTTCTAATGGGTTAGACCTGGAGTTTATGAAATCTTCCTCCCCAGAGGATGGCAAGAGGTTCTTTCAGAAGCTTTTTCAACTCCTAAAGAAGATCCTTATCTTCCCAGTTCCCACAGTGGCAGCCATTAATGGTAAACAGACACTCTATAATTTTTTTTGCTGTTTTTTTTGGTTTGTTTTGTAAATCTCCTGAATGCAGGGTAATTCTAATTCTGTTGTGTTCTTGATGGGCTCAGTTTGAAGATTCTCTTTGTGAGTTGTTTTTGACTGATATATATGTATATATAATACACATATATGTACACAAACACCTGTCGTTCTTGTGCTAGTTACTCTCTTATATTATAACACCTCTCACCTTCGAATTGTGTTGCAAGGGCCGTAAAACTCTCAGTTAAGATATAGGCCATATATCTGCTGTGTGTATGGTTTTTTTTTTGCTGTTTAGATGCTCTGTAACAGTTGTGGAAAAATTAAATCTCATAATTTTTTTGGTATTCTTCCATACTAATTTTTCAAAATTGAACTAATATATTCAAATTGTATTGGCTATCTAATTAAAGGTAAATTAACCTACCTGTTTGAGTTTATATTTTTTAACCCACATATGCATTGCAGCCTCTTGATAGCGACATCGTCCGGACCAGACAAAAATGTCGTTATAGAGAATTGTTATTATAAAGAGCAACCAAAAGTTACTAATGATATATAATATAAGGAAAAAATCGGGACCTAGGCACCATGTCACTATACAGAAGATGTTGTTATATCGAAGGTCGTTATTATAGACAGGCTGCACTGTGTATATGAATTATTTATATTTAAGTACAAGATGCACATCAGCATTTTAATGGTCGCGCGCCCTTAATGTATGGATAGGGAGGAAGTAGCACTCTGTTTACCAGTGGCATAACCTCCCCCCCCCCCCCCAACCAGTGGCGGTGGGTAGTGAAGTAGTGAAGGGCTCAGGGGCTTGAGCTCCCCCCCAAAAAACCCCCAACTCTATCCCAAAGCAAATGAAAGTTTCTTAAATAACGAAATAAGCAGTTGAAACCAGTATGATCCCTTGCAATGAACACAAAGTGATCGACTTGGCGGCTTGCTCGTTTATCGAATCACAGTTGTCAGCGCTTTCAACTATAGTAACCTAACAGCCAATCAAATTTCTTTAGGGCTCAGCAAAGGATGAGCCCATTCCGTAATGAAACTCTTTTTGTTAAAAGGTAGAAGACTGGAAAAAATAACACTGTACTGAGGGCTCACACTCTCCTAGCCCTGACAATGGGGTGAAGGTTTTGAACATACTTTCCCCCAGTGACACAGATAACTATTTGCTCATTGAATCTTTGTTTGGTGTGTTCTACTTTCCGCGACTACACGCCTTATTCAGTTATTAGACGGAATATGTTTGAAGTGCTGTGTGTGCATGTTTTTGTTTGTGCCACTAATGTTTAACAAGTTTTAAATCACGTCAAACCACTTTTAAGGCAACTTTTTCATCCAGAACAATCAAACTTAGAACAAAGAGATTGAAGACAAAGGTGACTTTTCTCGTTTGAATGGTTCTCAAAATGCCGTGGCTCACCGTGACTATAGAAGAATCAGTACTGTTTAGGTCTTATTGCTTGCTGTTTTGTGGTAAAGAAGTGGAAGCAACCGAAGCCCCTCCTAAAATTTGGTCCTCCCACCG